>NC_051229.1:4354988-4557488 GCF_015220715.1 Pygocentrus nattereri
CAGCGTGACTACAGTAAACTGAATTAAAAGGTTCTAGAGGTCGTTAGGACCATATCGCTCTCATGAGAATTTCTCTCCTTCACAATAACCTTTACCTGCTAATCCTCTGCCTTCAGGGCCTCGTATTTATCTCCCGCTTCCTGTTGCCATGAATGTCTTAATCCCTCATTACTGCGGCCCTAGATGGTCAGGCTGGAGCGCTTCGGTCTTCCTGCATTTCCTGTTGGTTAGTACACACTTATAAATGACGGGTTCTTCAAGGGTTCCTTAGAAAATGCTTCTATAACTGTGAAAACTCAAAGAGCCCTTTGCATGGTTAAAGCGTTCTTTGCATCGTGAAAGGGTTCTTCAACGTGATGGAGAACATGCTGTATATGGTTTTATAGAGAACCTTTTTGAAAAGGGTTCTATACAGCGCCAAAAAGGGTTCTTCTGTTATTACAAGCTTGACATCGTAACGACAGAACCTTTTTGGGTGCTAAATAGAAGCCTTTTCAAGAAGGTTCTGTGTAGAACTGTGTACAGATCTCCATCACTCTGAAGAACAGAACGCCTTCACAATGCAAACAACCGTTGAATCATGCGGTGAGGTCTTTGTGTTCATGGATCTTCACATTTTCATGCTAAAGAACCCTTGAAGAACCGTTTTTACGAGTGAAGCTTTTAATATGCCGCATGTTGTGTTATGCATTCTTATGCAGCGTTGAATCGCTCAGAATTTATGATTTTGTGTATTTTTTTGTGTTTGCCTCTATGCATATTCTGACACTACAGTACCCAGCATGCATTGCACAAAAGCGTCTTAGCGTAGCCAATGATATGGAGGTTGAAAATAGAAATATATAAATTTAATTTCCAACATCTAGCAGAAGAAAACACTTTGTCAAAACCTTCAAGATGGACCATCAGAAGGGTTTTTTTCCAGTCTTTAAACCATGAAATCATACTGTAGATACTGTAGTGGCAGAACTGCAGGAGGGCATCACAGAAGCAGCAGTGGTGACGTTTTTTATGTTGGTCGTGTGCCTTGAAAACTACAGTTGTGCATCGATCTCTCCTGCTTTATTTCAATCTACGTGCTGAAATTCATCTGCTAGAATCCAAACTGTATAGCGTCCCTTTCTTTGTTTATACCAGAGCTCGTCTCTGTTGATGCCTGGAGAAAGCGTGGCTTTGTTTACGCCAGGGTCTCCAGGAAAGGTGACTCACAGTGCACCTCTAAAATGCAGCGCGGTCGTGGAGGGGAACCAGCAGCGAAAGGAATAACGGTTCATGGCTTGGAGACTAGGGGCCGTTATAGGGGCCGTCTCCTTCCATAAGAGATGGAGTTAAACCTTAGACCAGGGGTGTCAAGCTCAACCAGTAGAAGGGCCACATTTAAAAACTCATTTCATTTTATTTTTATTTAATGTCGTGCTTTAACCTTTTCTGGCCTTCGCTTATTCAACAACTTCAGTAAAATACAGACAGACCTTGAAATATTACACGGACACTTCAAATATTATTGAACTAATAATAAGTAATAGATAATAAATAATAATGGAAAGTTAATATACTTTTCTGGCCCAGAGAAGATTGTGTGGCTGGCCTGATCTGGCCAGTGGGCCTTGTGTCTGACACCTGGACGTTCATGGTAAATGCTGACATTCTGTTGTTCAGTTCAGTTAAATTGCGCATTTGTAATATAGTTAGACAATAAACTGCATGGTTATATGATTACGTTTACGTTTGATTGACGTTCTGATTCTTCAAAAGTTTGTTTTGATGGTGTAAAAAGTGCGTAAATGTGATGTTTCACTCCACGAAACAAGACTGGACACCCAGCAGTTCACATGATTATAAAATATCTCGTCTTTTGCTGATAAACACAGATGTGGTATTGATTGTGGTGAGCACTTGAGCCAAGAGGAAACGAGAGCTTGTTGCTCTGCCTCCTCGCCACCGAGGCAGCTCGCCGAGCCACAGCTCGTCCACCCGGATCGGACGTGAGGTGGAGTGGAGCGGCTTCGCTGCGGAACCAGAGGGCAGGCCCTGGCCGGCAGAGCTCGGGACTCGCTGCCCACTTTCGTGCCTCTCGTGGCCGTCACCGTCGTCCCCGTCCCCTCTCTCGTGGCTGACGTCCTCCTCCCGTTGCCCTTGGTGAAGCTCGGGGCTCCACCCCCCCTCACTCGCAGTTCTTCCCCCATCATACTATTGGGGCTTCCTCCTCGCTTGGAGTTCAGGCCCCGTTTTCCTGACAGCTCTGGCGGCCGTCGTTGTCGGGGCCCGTGGGCCGGGCGCATGCCACAGTAAATTAATGTAATGAGATTTTATTGTTTATTCTGTTGCTCTGTTCATCATGACATTTTGAGGCAGTTTAAATGGCATCTGATATTTTTTAACAAGAATAAAACGGCAATAATGGAGATGCAAGGACTTGTGAATGTAAATGGAGTTCTCTGGCAGCTATGTGGTGGTCACATGATTCCTAACATGACCCTCGGGTCAAATAACATGTTCATGCTTTAAAGAGAGCACACCCAAAGTTTTGACAGTTGTTCTGCCAATTTTAATGCACAATTTCTGTTTATTTGCTGAGTTTAACACATTGGGAAAATACTGTAAAAAATACAAAGATAACACCCATAAGTCCCGTAACTTTTGCCCAGTGCCTTGTCCATTCTCTGACATTGCAAGAACCTAAATGCTCATTAAGAGTAGCCTTTGCTGTTGTTTATTTTAAATGAAATGTATTTTTTAGAACAGATTTTTTGTAAACAATTCTTTAAAGATATTTTAAAGCATGTACGCGTTTCAGAAATGTATTTTATTTACTTTTTAAACAGAATACACTCAGAAAATGTATGAAACTGTCACTGGGGTGGTTCACTAATTGGTTCATCTCAGTACCTTCAGTCAGGGAACATAACTGAACCATCATCCACTGAAATGATCTGTTCTAAGCTGTACTGACTCCACACACCCTGCCTCGCCTCGCCTCCAGGCTTTTATTCTACTGCTCTGTTTTAAAACATTCGGTTATGAAAAGGAACAAAATACCAACTTTTCACCTGGAGGAACTGATTTAAGCTCCACAATCAGACCTTAAGACCGCTGCTGGAGGTTTGAGGGAACGTTTACATTGTTTTTTCCTTGATGACCGAAAAATGCAGCTGAACAGAACCTGCATTTCTTACAGTGTATGTTTGATGTGTCATATTTTATTTTAATAGTTTAATATTAGGACTAATGATTAAGTTTAGCATTTCAGAGTTCACACACGTTGGTTTGTTTATCTGTTCCCTTTTAAACAGGAACCTTGATGCAAGTGGACGTCTCGCAACCTTTAGCCGACTTGCATCATCAAACGTTTCCGAGTAAAATTTTTTATTGTTAAATTTCTTGCTTGGGAATCTCACTTTACCTGAATGCTGAGCACTGTCAGGGTCCCTTGCTGTGGCATGTGCTCGGCGGCGGGAGTGTAAATGCACGTTTCCCACAGGATAACCGCAGTCGGGAAAGAAGAAGTCTGAGAGGTGAAGGGAGAGAGAGGTCAGAGTCAGTATAAAGGAACAGAAAAGGGCTAAATGCCTCGGATTCTTTCTAACAAAAGAAAAGCCATCAAAGTGTTCTGTGGACCTTTTGTGCCGGTAACAAACAACAGGATCTCCATTTCATGAACCTGACCTGCTTCGGTTGAGTGCTCCTCCAAATGCATTCGCCCATGACCGCTAATGCCAAAACCGCTCATCTTGAGGCTCCTTGAGTGTACCCATGTGCCCTCGGCCTGCCCATAACCCTCTGACAGCGTCAGGATTTGTGCTGCTTCAGATTTAGATCTCTGTAGCCGTCAGTGATGCAGAAATGCAGCAGTGCATCTTGAAGCTTTTGGAATGGTCTTGTTTATAATAACGTCGGGTAAAGTATGCGGTAGGGGTGTTAAAGTTAACATGTTGAAGTGATGAATTACAGTTTGCATGTTAATGCATTTTGTTTGACCCATCAATAGCAGTGCAGGCTGAAGCCCAGCTGAAGTGCTGTATGTTACTCTGATAGAACCTGTGATTGTAGTGCTCTCATTCAATTACAGCTTTTAAATGTCTTGTATGGCGAAACCTTCAGCACATTAAGCAGACAACACTTGTCAGGAGGGCTACGGATAAATCAACAAGCAACAAACTAACAAAAGCAGCAGCAAAATGGAGGTTGAGTTCCTCTCGAGAACATCCATCCACTCAATTAGAGAGGACCTGAACCACTGACTGTATGGTGTGTGTGTGTGTGTGTGTGTGTGTGTATATATACATACCATTAGTTAGGATATGCAGACACTGCTGCTCTCACTGGATGTCTGTGGTGAAAATTGGAATCTCTGTGGAAATCATGATTTTCATGTTCAAGTTCTGTGTCGAAAACAGTGTTATGATTTATTGGAAGTACTAAAGACATTCAGATGAAGCTTATTTTGTCCTTATTTACTTAGAACCTTATAAATAGACCTTTATAAATAGAACACAATCTCTCTTTAGGGTCATATTTGAGCACTTGGATCATAATCGCGATTTTCACAAAATAAAATAATTCATCACAATTTGTTTCATTAGTTTTTACAGTACTAGTAATAGTAGTATTAGTAGTTGTAGCATTTTTTGTCAAATAAAATAGACTATTTTTAAAATGTATAATTTATTTTTTTTATTACGTTACATTTTATGTTTTTTTTTTCCCCCAATATGTAAAATCCAGCGAATAAATAGACCAGCACTAACACTTGGAGGAAAAGGTTTATATATGTATAAAGTCCTCTGTATAGAATACAGGATACAGCTGTACTTCACAGCTGTATAAAGTTAAAATACCTTTGTATTTTCATTTTATTTTTGAAAATTGATCTGAATCAAACCAAAATAATCCACTGATGGTGAAATTTCCATTGAATACTTTCCTGTAGAATCATAATCTATAATTTCATCTCAATTGAAACATGTTGATGTCTGAGATTTACAGCCCTACTGGCAATAAACCAGATTTGTGTGTGTTGGTGGCTCGTACTCTAGCTGCCCTCGGCAATCAGAGCATAGCAACTCAAACAGCAGGAGCACATCTGTCCTACGGCTCTCGGGGGCACACTCTCGAAGCAGTTCGGTCGGCTAGAGCGTCCACCATAAAAACAGTTCATTTCACTTTAACTGCGCACCTCCTAGGTTTATTGACCCTTTAAATATAACCCTGAAGATAAACAGGAAACCATGCAAAAATGGTCCGTGTTTGGCTCTGCTGTGTGCAGTGATGGACGAAGTACACAAACCATGTACTTGAGTTGAAGTAGAGACCCCCAAGGTAAAATATCACTCCAGTAAAAATAGAAGTTCCTCCCTTTAGACCTCCACTTGAGTAAAAGCAGTGAAGTATTTACCTTCTAATATACTTAAGTATCAAAAGTAAAGGTACAAAAAGAGTAATAAACTTAATGTAACTTAGTTCCAAGTTTAAGTTGAATAAAAACTGGCTTTAAACTCAGGATCACAGATGAGCTCCTTTACTATGTTGATCTGTAGGCGTCTGTTCATAAACATAAACCAGCCCAAACTCATTTACTATAAAATGAAATGGTGTTTGTAGAAATTCAGAAAAAAGCCGCGTCAGTCTCGACTGCATATGTGGACATATTTCTATATTGAGCTCTGTTTACACAAAGTTCGGTTAGTTCATCATTTATGTTGAACAGACTCTCCCAAAGTTTTACGCTGCTGCGCTGATGTTGAACCGCGTGCTGCACTGGGTCGGTATGACCAACAGGTCAAAACCAGCTCTAAACAAAGTGACCGCTGGGCCCTGATTGGTGCTCTGGCTTTGCGCTTCTTTCGTTTTGACATGTTACGTTTTTATACACACAGAAACCAAAAGGAACGACAGATTTCTCAAAATGTAGGAGGAAAAAGTCGGATATTAGACTCTGAAATGTAGTGGAGTGAAAGGAGAAAGTCCAGAACGGAGAAACTTCAGTACAGATACACCAAAAATACTAAAGTACAGAAACTCATTACATTTACTCAGTTACTCAGTTACTGTCCACCACTGTCTGTGCGCATCAGATAGAGAGGTGGGTTTTCTGAATGTTGTTAGAAGGTTTTTGCATAACCTATGGTGCTATGATCCTTTTCCACTGCTGCTACTGCTAAATATGTGGGAGGTGCTCTGGTGCACCTGTGGAATGGGTCATCAGATGGTTCATCAGAGTCATTTTCATGGATCACTGCCAGGCTTTTATTCAGGCTTTTTCCCTCCGCTGTTCTGTAGCCTGAAGACACGGGTCAAATTACCTCCTTAAGTTCTCCAAGAGTCTGAAAATTGCCAAATTTGCTCAATACCACCAAGGTGGAGCTCTCCAAGAGCAGGCTGTGATCAAAGCAAGGAATTTCTCAAATTACTAGCTGGCTAAGTGTTCAGTTAGCACAGTCCTTGCTTTATATATAGGTATAACATCATGACCACCTCCTCGTTTCTACACTCACTGTCCACTTTATCAGCTCCACTTACTGTATAGCTGCACTCTGTAGTTCTACAGTTACAGACTGTAGTCCATCTGTTTCTCTGATACTCTGTTACCCTGTTCTTCAGTGGTCAGGACCCCCATGGACCCTCACAGAGCAGGTCCTGTTTGGGTGGTGGATCATTCTCAGCACTGCAGTGACACTGACGTAGTGGTGGTGTGTTGGTGTGTGTTGCGCTGGTCTGAGTGGATCAGACACAGCAGTGCTGCTGGAGTTTTTAAACACTGTGTCCACTCACTGTCCACTCTATTAGACACTCCTACCTTGTCGGTCCACCTTGTAGATGTAAAGTCAGAGACGACAGCTCATCTGCTGCCGCACAGTTTGTGCTGGTCATCCTCTAGTCCTTCATCAGTGGTCACAGGACGCTTTTATGCCAACTAGTATGTGTGTGTGTCAACATAAAACATATATAAAAAACAGATATAACAACTAAATATATCACTTTTTTCAGTGTTCAGTGAGTCACTCTTTCTCTTCATTCCAGCTTCCATTCTTTTCAAGATACTCACTTTCAGCTCCTCAAAGAACCTGTAGACACACCTCCAAAGTTCAGTCTTGGAAGCTGGTTGATCGTTTTCTGAAGTGATCAAACACATTCAGTGATACTGAGGTCTGGACTCTGGGGTGGCCTTTCCATTGTTCTGAGAACACCAGCAGCTTCTTTGTTTGGTGTGTCTGTTTTGGGGTTTCGTCCCCTGAAGTGACCAGTTAAGCTTTATTAAAGTTTAAGTACTGTAGATGTAAGTCTCCTCAAATCGAAGCTGACAATCCGCACTTTAGCCTTTAAAACTGTAGTTTAATCTTCTTCTTCTTTCGGCTGCTCCCTTTAGGGGTCGCCACAGCGGATCATCTGCCTCCATCTTGCCCTATCCACTGCCTCCTCTACTTTCACACCAACCATCTCCATGTCCACCTTCACTACCTCCATAAACCTTCTCTGAGGTCTACCTCTTCTCCTTCTGCCCGGCAGCTCCATCTCCAACATTCTTTGCCCAATATATCCACTATTCCTCCTCAACACATGTCCAAACCATCTCAACCTGGCCTCTCTGGCTTTATCTCCAAACTGCTCCACCTTAACTGTCCCTCTGATCTGCTCATTTCTAATCTTGTCCATCCTGGTCACTCCCAACGAAAATCTCAGCATCTTCATCTCCGCCACCTCCAGCTCAGCCTCCTGTCTTTTAGACAGAGCCAGTCTCCAAACCAGACATCATAGCAGGACGCACTGCTGTCTTGTAAACCTTCCCTTTCACTCTTGCTGCTATCCTTCTGTCACACATCAGCCCTGACATCCGTCTCCACCCCCTCCATCCTGCCTGCACCCTCTTCTTCACCTCTTTTTTTCTTTTTTTAAAACTCTAGTTTAATATTAAATCCAAAATAACCCACTGAACTCTCACTGGCCGATTACTTGCGTGCTGTTCCTGAAACGAGGCCTGTTGTTTGGCCGCTGTCGCTTTCTCGCTCATCTCAAGATGCCTTGTATACCCCTGTTACTAAACAACCTCTTCACTTTTTCCACCCAGATTGATCTCCCCATCGATACCACCCATGATCGTTGCTCTTCCTTGCATACTGTCCTGCTACGATCCATTAGAGCTCAAGTGTTTAGTAGCAGAGGAGAGGCTCAATTTGAAGCTCCTCGTTGGTGCTCACACTTTGACTCTTTCTGCTTGTTTTGGGGTTGCCGCATGTTTGTAGAATTGCTTGGAACATAAACATGGTGTATGGAAGTTTTCCCAGGAGAAACATGCAAAGAAACAACTTATTATAAATAACGCTGTGTTCCCGGTTGCCTGTGCTGGGGTTTATAAACCTGAATTCGGGAATAGGATTCCTGTGAATGGTGTGGCTGCTGATTTCCTCAGTCGAATTCCTTAAAATTCCAGTAATTGAAAGTGTGGAAGGACACTGCCAGTTGTTAGCATTGTTTCTCTAAGGGAATACCAGCGTGTAACGATTCACACAATTTAAGAATTCTGTTCAAGATGATGCAGCATTTTTCAACACAGCAAAAAATAAGAAGTTGTTGAAAACGTGTCCTGCGTTAATAATGTTAATATTCACTGATCAGGAATAACGTTCTGACCACCTCCCTGTTTCTACACTCACTGACCACTTTATCAGCTCCACTTACTGCATAGCTGCACTCTGTAGTTCTACAGTTACAGACTGTAGTCCATCTGTTTCTCTGATACTCTGTTACCCTGTTCTTCAGTGGTCAGGACCCCCATGGACCCTCACAGAGCAGGTACTATTTGGGTGGTGGGTCATTCTCAGCACTGCAGTAACACTGACGTGGTGGTGCTATGTTAGTGTGTGTTGTGCTGGTACGAGTGGATCAGACACAGCAGTGCTGCTGGAGTTTTTAAACACTGTGTCCACTCACTGTCCACTCTATTAGACACTCCTACCTCGTCGGTCCACCTTGTAGATGTAAAGTCAGAGACGACAGCTCATCTGCTGCTGCACAGTTTGTGTTGGGCATCAGATACAGAACAATGTTATATAATATGACACAATACTCTGTGATGAAATACAATACGACACAATATGATCTGAAATAATTCAGTAGTAATATGATACGCTGTGATAAAATGCAATACAACTATGTTGTGAAACGACAATGATACACTGATAGTGTGATACAATACACTGTGATTTGCACTGTGATACAGTAACAGTGATGCACTGTTATTCACTGTGATATAGTGCTGAACAATGCAATACACTATGATGCAATACAGTATGCATTACAGTACAATACAATATGACATGCGATATGGAACTACATGCTGCAGTAAACTCTACTACAGTACAGTATGCTGCTGAAGATGCAAGGAGTAGAGGTCGTAAAGGTGGATCACTTCAAATATCTTGGGTCAACCATCCAGAGCAATGGACAGTGTAGAAAAGAGGTGAAGAAGAGGGTGCAGGCAGGATGGAGTGGGTGGAGACGGCTGTCAGGGCTGATGTGTGACAGAAGGACAGCAGCAAGAGTGAAAGGGAAGGTCTACAAGACAGCAGTGCGTCCTGCTATGATGATGGTTTGGAGACTGTGGCTCTGTCTAAAAGACAGGAGGCTGAGCTGGAGGTGGTGGAGATGAAGATGCTGAGATCTTCGTTGGGAGTGACGAGGCTGGACAAGATTAGAAATGAGCAGATCAGAGGGACAGTGAAGGTGGAGCAGTTTGGAGATAAAGCCAGAGAGGCCAGGTTGAGATGGTTTGGACATGTGTTGAGGAGGAATAGTGGATATATTGGTCAAAGAATGTTGGAGATGGAGCTGCCGGGTAGAAGGAGAAGAGGTAGACCTCAGAGAAGGTTTATGGATGTAGTGAAGGTGGATATGGAGATGGTTGGTGTGAAAGTAGAGGAGACAGTGGATAGGGCAAGACGGAGGCAGATGATCCGCTGTGGCGACCCCTAAAGGGAGCAGCCGAAAGACGAAGACCGTACAGTAAGCTGTGCTACCATGCAGTATACTGTGATACAGTACAATGCAATAATGATGATACAGTATGATGTGAAACAATACAATAGCAATATGGCATAATGTGACTGGCTGTGATGCAATACAATAACAATATTATACAAGACCATAAAATACAGCATGCTGATGTCATATGATACAAAATATTCTGTGATACATTACAATGACAATATGATATGATACCCTGTGTTACAGTCCAGTACGGTGTGGTTTGAACAGTGGAGAAAAGAAGAAGCTGACCTTTTGGAGCTGGGTTGAGGCCTTTTATTCGAACGTTCAGGCACAACTTGTTTGACTTTGCAAAGTTTGAAAATCAAGCACAGCAACCTGTCATGAGAGGAGATTAGCCTGGGGGAAAGACCTTCTTGTTATTTGTATAGACTGTATGTTAAGACTATGAGTCACCTCAGCTCCACTACTCTGAACTGAGGTTCCTATGTTTTACGTGCTTGCTTAGTTGCTGTTATACTGTGTCTGGTTCCTGCTGGTTCTCTGCTCCTCAGTCTGCAGCTCTTCAAGAGCTGTTTAGGATGCAGTTTAGTGTGCAGCAGATATCCTGCCTTTTAGCCAGAGCTTTCCCTGCTTCTCTGTATCAACATAAAAAAAAAAAGGGACATTCAGTTTATAACCCCATTCCCAAAAATGTTGGGCTGCTGTGCAAAATATAAAAAACAAAATGCACTGATGTGCAAATCATTAAACCCTGAAGTTTTTCATTGAAAATAGTACAAGCACAACAATATTGAAACGGGAATTTTGTTTTTTGGAAAATATATGCCCATTTTGACTTTAATGGCAGCAACACGTTCCAAAAAAGTTGGGACGGGGGCAACAAAAGGCTGCACTACGATTCAGAGGCTGTGATGCGATTATAAAACGATCATCAATGCATCTTTTTTCTGTATGGGATCTTGTTCTCACTGTTTGACGTCTTGGTAGTTTCAAAGCGAAGTATCTGCAATGATCTGTAGTGAATTTACTTCTAATATCATTTATTAATAAGTCGAATGGAAGTGATGTGGTGAGTGAACTGGAACGCTGTCATTCACTGCTCTTGTTTGGAGCACGTGAGGCGCTGCTGCCACTCATCTGTGATTAAATGTGCAGTTAAGGTGAAATAAGATCCTGTGATAGTCGGCGCCCACACAGCGCGTTACAGCCGTCCGGCCCGTTTCCTTTTCTTTTCTTTTTTTGCTTTTGTAACTTTGATTTTGGTGTCGTTGTAGAGAGTGGGGGCATCGCTGTGGACTGGACGCTGAATCTCGGCGCCGAAGCGCCGCAGTTGGTTTCCTGACACGTTAAATCTGAGAGACCGACAAACACTAAAAAGTTGCGAAGATGAAGCTTCTCTTCTGAATTTCCCCGTTCCACCTTAAATGGTGCCACGTTTACATTCAGCACCTCAGGCAGAATTTAAGGTGGAACGGGGAAATTCGAACGAGAAGCTGGAGAATAAGAAGCGACTTCAGCCTCGTGAAACAGTCGAACGTTGAGGGACGTTTTACAAGAAACTATTCTAGTTTAGAGGAAACGTTTCCTGGCGGAGTCGGGAGGAAACCGGCTGAGCTGAGCTGAAGTGTAAAGCATGTCCGCGTTGGAAGTCAACCGTCCAGTGACGTTGCTTGAGCGGCAGTTCGAAAAGAAGCGGTGGTGCTTCACAGGTCTCGGAGGGGGTCTCACCCTCCTAGCGTTGCTAGTACCGTGTGACTGGGGAAGTCCTAACTAGTGGGTGGAATTGGCGTCGACTAAATTGGGCAGAAAATTGGGGGAAAATCCAAAAAATAAAAAACAACTCTACATTTATTCCCCTTTAAAAGTATATAACCTCAGTTTTTTTACGAGCGTTGTTTTCTTTCAGTCTGCTTACTTTCGGCAGCGTGCGAGTTGAGATGTTTCTGTGGAATTGATCGTGAATTCACATTTTTTTTCAGCTGTGAATTCATCATGCGGGGACGGCCTGTTCCTCAGCGCAGATGTTGCAGTTCCAGTCGTTTCCCCTGACCACTTGTTCTCAGCGCTGGAGTGAGTGGGGGGAGGCCGGCGATGTGGCCTGTGACTTTTATAGAGTGATTTAACACTCGGCGGCCATGCTGGAAGCTTGTTAAGGGCATGCTGGGTCTGTGCTGGGGGGCTGCGAGGCCTCTCTCACCTGCTGCTTTATTGGACAGATCAGTTACAGGGGCGGCCGTGTTTGATGCGAAGCTCGGTCGTTAGCGACCCCGTGCTGCAAACGACTTGTGGTTTGGAGGGCTAGGAGAGGTGATCCGTCAGGAGGTCCCTCCCTCTCTCTCTCTCTCTCTGCTGTCAGTCTGGCTGTGGTTCTCTGAAGGAATGCTGGAAAGAGGTGTGTTTGGACTAGAGCCAGGCAGGACCTGCAGAGGTCCTTCAGCAGCAGCACTACGTTTAGAATGGCCATGTCCAACTTCGCTAGGGACGTAACGTGAACCACACGCTGACCGAATCCCAGCTATAAAATTGTTGTCATAGAGGAAGTCAAATTATTTAAACATAATAAATGCAATATTGCATCAGAGAGTGGACAGATGCAGCTCTAAGCTTTAAGGCAGGGGTCTCATGTTACCTGAAAGCTCCGTACACCCCGTCAGATACTTACCACATATATTTAATTATTTACTTTCTTTCTTCATCTGATGGGTAGATTTACTTCACCCACTAGAAGCTGTGGCTGCTTACTGAGCATAAACTACGTAAAATGAGCTCAGACGGGTTATTAGGGCTTATTCTTTACAGCAGAACCACAAAGAGGAACCATTCAAAGAAAACCTGACGCAGCATGAGTGCTGCAGACTGGGCGCATATGACTGTAATTTAGCCAGCTAACTTAGCTGTTGTTCTAATTTAGACTGATACCTGGTTAAACCTGCCTGGATTCATTCATGACAGAGTAGAAGATAAAGACCATAAGAATTCAGATTTTAATGGATTATTACAGAAACACACTGAAAGCGGAAGTAATCGTTCATTTTGCCTCTCAGCTTCACTCGCGTTCAGCACGAACGTTAAAGCTATCGCAACAAGGGCCATATATAACTCTACTGTTAAAGGTGATTTAATAGACGTGTTTAATAAAGTATTTATTAAACAGTATTTTTTACTACTGCTTCATACAACCCTTACTACTACTACTACTACTAGTAGTAGTACTAATGATTATAATAATAGTTATTAATATTTTTAGTCGTAGGTTTGTGGTTAAAAGTGCACTGCATGATTCTGGAGAACGATTGTCGATATTTGAACTCAACATCTAAACACACACATCCTTCCCATCCTGCTCCGCTCCCCAAAATCACAGGTGCCCACTGTCAAGTGTGAACCATTAGGATCTTTTTGGCCATAAAACCCTTCGCAAAACCTTACACACGAATAATATGACGACGCAGTAATTAAAGTAGCTTACATTAGCTCGGTAGCGAGTTAGCAACAGTTGCTACAGTTGCTGCTGCGAAGCTCAACAGTTGCATTTACAAACATTTACAAATAAGACAAAACAATACTGACCTGCTGATTCTGTGAAACAGCAAAAACGAGTTAGCGTTGCCCACCTGTCCAGCCTGAGCGGCCTCCTCAGCCCTTTTCAGGCATTTCAACTCTCAGCGAAGCTGAAGTAGCTTCTTGTTCGAGTTTTCCCGTTCCCGTTCACTGTTTGGGCAGGGCAAAACAAAACGTGGGGAGGCCTGACGTGTTCACAGGGTGGGATTAACATGCACGTGCGGCCTTCCCAGCTAAGAAAACTGAAGAAGAAAACCGAGAAGCTCGGATTGCTGCGCACACAGAGGGGCACTTCGTTCTTAGCACAGGACGATGTTACTCCACTATGTCTTTACATAGAAAATAGTTGTTTGCATGTGTAGTTGAAATTCATGCTTGAAAGACAAATATATTTCCAATATTTTTGTTTACAAAAGTGTAAAATTCGTGCCTATTTTTCTCCGCTTTTTTCATCCACCTCCTCGTAGGAGAAGACCACATGGCTAGTGACCCCAGGTACTTTGAGATTGAGACCCCTGCTTTAGGGAAAAGTCTTGTGAAGAGATATTTATTTAAAATGTACACATGCGTTCTTTCCTTATGGCCTCTACACAGCTAGTAAAAGTCTAGATTTTATCGTCCTGATGGAGCCTAAGTGTGTTTGGCTGGCCTCTCACTCAGGCTGTTAAAGTTACAGTGTCCCTCTGTCTGTGAAACACCTGTAGAAAGGCCAGCCAGGCCAAAGACTCCAGCCTCCCTGACGGCCTTCAAATCACATGCATGTCATTTGGGCTGCGGTCAGCTTACATTTCAGTAAAGCTCTAGTCACTAGGAAATTGCTCTGGTGAGGACACTGACGAGGGAGGTGTGGAAACACACTTTTACCACAGCTGCCTGCTCTGGGCAATACACAGCAAACATCTTTGAAAATGTCACATGTCATAATTAGTTGTTGTTTTCAAATATTTTCGTGAAGTGAGTTCAGCAGGTTCACTTGGAAGAGCAGAGTTAACACTTAGAATTCTCAAGTTCTTGCTTTAGTTCTGCTGTACTGTTTGAATGAGGGTATATAATTACACAACTAACCCCAAAGTTATGCAATTAATTATATTTGCATTTAATTTATAGTCCGTATCAAGAGGTTCAACTCTGCATTCAGACTCTTTTCCATTTGTTTTGATGTTAGGAAGCAAAGCATGTTGTGGACCAGGCTTGTAAATCACTCACTCAATCATGTTTAGCAGGCAAGGGGGCTTCTGTTGCTTCGCATCAATGACTGACAAAACAAAGCTATATTGTTGAAATATTTATTATATTTATATTATGTTTATGAAATATTATGTAATTCAGTTCAGTTCAGTTGCTTGTTAACACAATTGGCTAATCAGCCAATCACACGGCCACAACTCACTGCATTAGAGGTGGTCAAGACGACTTGCTGAAGTGCAGACCGAGCATCAGAACGGGGAAGAAAGGGGATTTAAGGGGCTTTGAACGTGGCGTGGTTGTTGGTGCCAGACGGGCTGGTCTGAGTATTTCAGAAACTGCTGATCTGCTGGGATTTTCACGCTCAACCATCTCTAGGGTTTACAGAGAACGGTCCGAAAAAGAGGAAATATCCAGTGAGCGGTCAGTTGTGTGGACGAAAACACCTTGTTGATGTGGGAGGTCAGAGGAGAATGGGCAGACTGGCTCCAGATGATAGAAAGGCAACAGGAACTCAAATAACCAACCAAAATCTCTGAGGAACGTTTCCAACACCTTGTGGAAAGTCTGTCACGAAGAATTAAGGCAGTTCTGAAGGGAAAATGGGGTCCAGCCTTTTACTAGCAAGATGTACCTAATAAAGTGGCCGGTGAGTGTATGTGTGTCCATTTTCCAAGCAAATTGGCTAAATCAAGGATAAACAGAAAGAATGCTGTGGTTTTGAGCTGAGTCAGTGTCTGTTGGTCTCAGTTAAAGCAAAGAAAAATAAAATAAAATTATTTTTATGTTTATACAGTAGTTGGTCTCGGTTGAGACGAGACTTAATTTGGTGAGTCCAGTGGCCAAGACTAAGACAAGTGCCGAGCATAAATACTAGTGAGCCTGAGATAAAAAAAAAAAAGTATTTAAGGCATCTAGAGTTATAAAGTTGGATGAACCCCTTAAAATCTCTTGTTAAACTTTAATGCTTATTATCCAGTAACTACAGGGACTTCAGTGCAGACTGGCTGGTCTATTCTTAGGTTATAGAAGTGTGTAATAAAATTATGGGCCTGCTGGTGGTCCCTGACCATTTAAGGGGTTAAAAGAGGTTTGCCAACTTTGGTGGAAGTTTTAAAAATGACGTTTTCTATCAGCGATCCAGCTTAAATATGCCTAATTATGCAACACTGTAAGAATGCAGTAAATCCTCGTACATTGTGGCACATTTGTCCACTGTATGTACAGCAAATGCGCTCCACCATCCCTCTGTCTGGCCATTGGTCAGGAAGGAATGTATAAGAAGCTCCCAGAGGCGTCCTGCTGTGCCTGAGTGATTTGTAAAGGAATCGGTCTGTGGCTTCCTGTGTTATACGTCTTCAAACAACCCATCACTCTCATTTTGCCAAACAGCCCTGGGGTCAGATTTCAGATGCCAGCGCTGGCCCTGCACGCTCGCCATTATGTAGAATGCCTCTTTTCAGTCATTTGTTAAGTGGACATTCTGGCACAGCAAGGGGAGCAAACCACTAACAGTGGCACAACACAATACATCCTTTGTTAATTGACTTTTGTAATACTGAAATGGCAGATTTATGCAAATAGCTTCTAACAAATCACAGCATGTTTCGTGGTGTGCTGTAAGCATCATGACTTAAATTTGAAGCTCCAGATTAGTGTTTCTGAGGGTTTATGAATGAGAATCTAAGCCAATAAAAATAGTTTTGGTCAGAAGAATTAGTTCAGGTTTTCACCAGTGTGTTGCTTATATACTCTGAGTGAAATCACGCACAATACTTCAGAGTACAATTACAGTATATTGACCACCTCCTCGTTTCTACGCTCACTGTCCATTTTATCAGCTCCACTTACTGTATAGCTGCACTCTGTAGTTCTACAGTTACAGACTGTAGTCCATCTGTTTCTCTGATACTCTGTTACCCTGTTCTTCAGTGGTCAGGACCCCCATGGACCCTCACAGAGCAGGTACTATTTGGGTGGTGGGTCATTCTCAGCACTGCAGTGATACTGACGTGGTGGTGGTGGCGTATTAGTGTGTGTTGCAATGGTCTGAGTGGATCAGACACAGCAGTGCTGCTGGAGTTTTTAAGCACCTCAGTGTTGCTGCTGGACTGAGAACAGTCCACCAACCAAAATATTGCCAGCAGCGTCCTGACTGCATCGTCCTGTGACCACTGATGAAGGTCTAGAAGATGACCAACACAAACTGTGCTGACACATGAGCTGCTGTCTCTCACTTTACGTCTACAAGGTGGACTGACGAGGTAACAGAGTGGACAGTGAGTGGACACAGTGTTAAAAACTCCAGCAGCACTGCTGTGTCTGATCCACTCGTACCCGCACAACACACCCTAACCCATCACCACGTCAGTGTTACCAGGGTCCATGGGGGTCCTGACCTCTGAAGAACAGGGTAAAAGGGGGCTAACAAAGTATCAGAGAAACAGATGGACTACAGTCTGTAATTGTAGAAGTAGTAGACATGAAGATCAAAGTCAGGAGATGAGGAAAAGCAAGGGGACAGCGACCTGTTAAAGCTGTTCAAAGTGGGAGGCAAACATGAAATTTGAACCTGACCCAAGCGAGCCTGATACATATTTGGGAAGTGCCATCTGAGCCCTTCCAAACCCGTCCAAACCTGACTGAATCCAACGTAAGGGGTCCCGTCGGGTTCAGACGGATATTTCAAGCCCTAGCGGATACTCGCCCTCGTGTTTGGGTATATGTAACCAGGCAGTGTTGAACATGATCTGACAATGTGATTTATTTTGCTAGGTGAGTTCTTCTCTGCACACATTCATACACCTGCTTGAGGTCGCAGCCGATTTCTGTTGTGCTGCTTCTTAAGCGCAAACCCCCCTGTTGACAGGTGAGATGGTGTGCTTTTGCCGTGGCTTGCACTGGGGCGGCAAGGGCTGGAAAAAAAAAAAGAAAAATGTTCAAAGCTTTTTGCCCCGGCTCAACGGCTGCTCCCATTATTTGACAGTATCAAAGGCAGCGTCTGCTTATTTGAACAGGTGACTCCCATTAAATCGGATGACCTGGCTGGCGCTTTGCCAGCAGCCCTGTTGCGGCCTTGCCTAGCCCAGTGTTCGCAGCTCCTAATGCCTGATGAGCTCAATGCGAGGCTGCCGATTGAATAATTGCTCAGCTGCGGCGCTTGGCCGGTCTCCTGAGTAATTGGTATGAAAGGACCTGGGGGCTGCCACGGATCCCCTAACACCCGTGGAGGTCAGGATCTCATTTGTCCACTTCCTGTGGGCCTGTCCAACATGGACGTGCTGTCTCACTTTTAATGAAAGCCGCCCCTGCCGTCGCCCTCCAGACACGTTCTTCTGCACTATCAATATGCAGTGATGGCATGTTTGAGCCTTTTTCTCATGTCTGTGGAAGAAAATACCACGTATGGAATGTGTTTTTGAAAAATTCCATTTTTTTAATAACAGCCAGCTTGCGAGAAAAAGGTGTCGATCGCTTCATTTTACATTCAGTCTTAATGCAAACCTGTCTAAGTATGTTGCCTTTCTGTCTTTGCCTCTGCAGCAGGGTACAGAGGGCTTCTGGAAGTCTGTGGCCCATTACGTGCCCCGGGTGCCTTCGGAGATGCGGATCCTCAACCCTTACTTCATCCAAGAAGCTGCCTTCCAGTTCATTGGCCTGCCTATGAACAACGGCCTCATGGGCAAAGGGGTAAGTGCCGAGCCTGATGTAGAGTCTGAAAGGTTGTAATTAAATGCTTTCCATTGGCCGCTTTCTGCAGCGCCCTCAAGTGGCCATTCTGCCAGCAGAATGTAAGTCGACTTGGATATTTTAAATTAATACAATCAGATAAAATATTTCCCCTCACAGCTCTGTAGTCAGATGAACTCGGACGCTGGTGTGAAATGTTTTGCCTCTGTGTTGAGCTGCTAGTGAGCAATGATGAGCGAAAACCCCCTGATATGAAAACGGTTCACACAAAAAAACGGCCACAATAAAAATAGCTTTGAAACAGAATAAACACACGTTATAAAGATTATATATTTATCATGTATAACATCTATGGATGAAGAAAATCCATTCCTGGGTGTGTTTACGTCGGATTGTCCATGGGGTCAAGCGAAACCTGGACACGATCCGGTCACTGAAAACACGATGCAGCGTGTAAAACAGCCTCTATATGTTTTTAAGATGATCATTTCTTCAGATTGGACGTCTGAAGAGAACTTGACCTTTCTGGAACTGGTAGCACCGTTGAGGGACCGACTGGGTCTGCTCAGACGTTCTGAAACGGCGGGCTGTTCCTTGTAGGCAATTTTATGGAAATGGGGGTCACAGGAAGTCTTGGGCACGTGTTTCCTCAAATGGACTGTAATTACCATAAAGGTGACCATAGGTCAACGACAGCATGGCTAATCCTCGGCATTGGGACAGATTAAACCCCACACTTTGTCAAAAGCAGGCCGCCCAGTTGTATTTTACGCTTTCTGCCTCAAGAACTTAAGGGTCAAACATAAACATGAGGAAACATGTTAAGGTATTTCTGTAGAAAGTCTTAAGCTCATTTCACGTGACACGTCTGCGTGGTGTAGCACAGCCCAGACACGGCACAGCATTTAGAGAACAGGCATCGAGCGCAACCCAGTGAAACGAACTATGAAGACCAGTGAAACGAACTATGAAGACCAGTGAAACGAAATAGACGGCTGAAATGAAATTTCTACAAAGTGGCTCTCTTAGATCCTTAAAAAATAGACTCTGTGCTGCTGATGAAGGACTACACTCTTAAAGATGGTTCTTCAAGGGTTCTTTAGTAAATGAAAATGGTTCTATATAGAGCCATGTAAAGGGTTCTTTGCGTCTTGAAACTTCTTCAGATCGATGGAGAATGTGTTGTATATGGCTCTATATACAACCCTTCTGAAAATGGTTCCATATACAACACATTTTCCATCAGTCTGATTCGCAAATTCACATTCTTTGAGTGTTTCTGGTTCTATGGTTCTATATAGAACCGTTTTCTTAACTAAAGAACCCTTGAAGAGCCACCTTTTTTTCCAGTGTTCCCGTTCCATCTTAAATGGTGCAGCAGTTCCATTCTGGAGACTCAGACACCATTTAAGGTGGAACGGGAAAATTTGAACAAGCAGCAGGCGAATGAGAACCGACTTCAGTCGAACATTTGAGCGGTTTTACAAGAAACTGTTCTACTTTTGTGAGAATGTTTCCTGCCAGAGATGTGAGAAAAGTGGCTATGTCTAAGCTTAAAGTAGAGGAAAGTAAGTCTGCGTTTTCATTTGTATTATACCTTTTAGCCTGTTCTAGTGCATTAGCACGTACTGAGACAGATTTACAGCCAAGCTGGTAAAATGGCCATGAAATGTTGTGGCTTCCAAGGTGGTTTGATTTTTGTTGAGAGGATAAAATTGCTCTTCTCAACATCTGGGAGGCGTCCACAGTGCAGACGATGTATGAATGAATGGCTGTAGCTGTAGCAGTGTAGTATTTAAGATTCAGGCCTTTTCAGTCAGAGCTTGATAAAAACTCTGCTTAAGCCTTGGGTTCACTCCATGGCTTTTAAAGTCTTAGCGGATTATAAAGGACTGTCTCAGACTATCAGGCTGGTTTTTGGTGACTACAAATATTGGGACTCACATGCTAAGTGATTAGGGATCACACACTACTCAACTTTTAGGCTGTTGCTGAACGGATTGGAGCTTCACTGATCTCTTGCATTCACCCATTACTAGGAGACCCAAGTAAACAAACGTGGAGCTGCTGCTGCTTCTGCCGTTTTCTTTAATGAAGCAGCACTTGAACATGTTTAAGTGGATCATGGGTTTATAAAGTGAATTTAAATTAAAATTTTTAATTTAAAACTTCAATTTAAAAATGTAAGTGCCTTAAACTCAGCTTATTAAAAGGCTTCGCTCCACAAGTGACTTTTCGGCAATTTTCTTTATTTACTTGCTGTATTTTTATCTCAGTTCTCTCAGTTTTCATTGGTTGTTGCAGGAAACCGCTCAGATTGAGTCGTTGACCAGTTTACACTAGATTACAATGAGAGTCGGGTCGGAAAAAATCAAACGTTTGATAAACTCCGACTGGTCTGAAACGCGATCGGGAGGCTGTAATTCTGAGTCTGCGCCCCTCACACATGACTCGACTCTCTCCAACTGTCGACTCCGACTGAACCAAACATCTGCAGACTAGAGCCGGCCAGCACAGACTCGGCCAGACTGAGAATCAGGTCTAAATTCAGGGTAAACGTCATGTGGTGTAACCCCGGCTTTGTCATGGGTACTTTAGCATTCTTGAGCTCTGCTAGGAAAACACATCATGATAATTCAGGAAAAGCCCAACACACACAACGTGTCGTCTGGTTGTGATCTCTGCCACAGCTCTGCTCTGGCCGCCTTCAGAATACCTTCCCTATTCGTAAACACAGGCCTTGCTCAGAAATGTTGTATAGTCTGCAGGGGGCCCGGGAGTAGCTGCCTAACTGCGTAGTCATAAGAGAAGTGAGTGTGACATGGGCCGAACACAACTGGGGATGTCCAGTGTATCTGAAAGACTTCCACTTCTTTGCCAAGGCTGTTTTAACACTGCTGTCTGTTTGTCGTAGACTTGATGGAATCTCACATCATCCATAACTTGGGACAGGAAGGCACATTTCTAGACGTGAACAAGCAGCCCAAGTAACTACACGGTGGAGCTATTTTAAGCAAAAGCCCAACAGCCTGTCTACTGTGCCAGCATTTTGACTGCAGTGAAGCTGGCCATGCTATGTTAAATTAGCCACACAATAAATTTGAATGTGCTTTACAGTAACCGTGCATTTAAAACCAAGAAATATGAGCACTTTGCACATTAGAACAGCTTGAAATATGGGCAGAAACCTGTAATTCTTGGAGAACCACAGTTTACTTGTTTGGTGAGGACTCAAGCATGGGTTGCCTGTTCACACCTGTCAGAATGAACCACATTAAAGAAAAGGTTTGATTTGACGACAGCGAACAAGATAGGCCTGAAAAGACCCTTTCCTTGGTAGCCATACAGTGCAGTTTTATGGATTAATAAAGAGGAGAATAGCCCCCTCATTGCTCACTAGAAGCTCAGCAGAGTCACAGCAGTTCACACAACGACAACAGAGACTTAGTTAATGGGGAAAATATTTTATTTCATTATAATGATGGCCACTAGAGCGCCGGCAGAAAGGGGTTTTAACTCTTGTTTGGGAGCAGTGATCAGTTCAGCCTTGAATTTTAATATTTTTCATCACTGCAACAAATGGTATCTTGTCGATATGCACTATATTGCCAAAAGTCTTCAGTCACCCATCCAAATCATTGAATTCAGGTGTTCCAGTCACTTCCATGGCCACAGGTGTATAAAGCCGAGCCCCTAGGCCTGCAGACCGCTTCTACAGACATTAGTGAAAGAATGGGTCGCTCTCAGGAGCTCAGAGAATTCCAGCGTGGTACCGTGATCGGACGCCACCTGTGCAGGAAAGTCCAGTCGTGAAATTTCCTTACTACTAAATATTCCACAGTCAACTGTTGGGCTCGGCCCCTTAGTTCCATTGAAAGGAACTCTTAAAGTTTCAGCACCAAGAGATTTTGGACAATTTCATGCTCCCAACTTTGTGGGAACAGTTTGGGGACGGCCCCTTCCTGTTCCAACATGACTGCACACCAGTGCTCAAAGCAGGTCCATAAAGAAGTGGATGAGCGAGTTTAGTGTGGAAGAACTTGACTGGCCTGCACAGAGTCCTGACCTCAACCCCATAGAACACCTTTGGGATGAATTAGAGTGGAGACTGTGAGCCAGGCCTTCTCATCCAACATCAGCGTCTGACCTCACAAATGTGCTTCTGGAAGAACGGTCAAAAATTCCCCCAAACACTCCTAACCCTTGTGGAAAGCCTTCCCAGAAGAGTTGAAGCTGTTATAGCTGCAAAGGGTGGGCCGACACCATATTAAACCCTATGGATTAAGAATGGGACGTCATTTAATTTTCATATGTGTGAAGGCAGATGAGCGAATACTTTTGGCAATATAGTGTATATTGATAGTGATATATTGCCAATATAGTGAGAATTGTGCTTAATAAAATGACCTAAAACAAGTAAAAATATTTGCAAATAAGTTAAATAATCTTATTATAAGTGTGCAACCATCTCAATAGGAGAAATATTAGATTGCTTAGATTTAAGATCATTTTACTTGACTGTACTGTTTTTTGCAGTGGTTAGATTAGAATTGAAGAAAAATGAGTTATTTTGAATTTAGCTATTTTCTTTTCTTTTCTTTATATAACATCCAACCGTTTTTATTTTGCGAATGGAGTGGCCACTAGGAGGCGTACAAAAAGGCGCTAAACTGGCAGTTTTTCATAAATCAGATTGCTTTTACTAACTTTAATGTGCTTGCAAGGTGTAGCTGTATTATCTAAAATATACAAATTGGATTGGGACTTATCAGAAGATACTTGATATTACAACTCTGAGGTGGAAAAAAGCTTCATCGAGAACTCAGAGTTCCCATTACAGGCAGTTAGACTCCAGAAAGAAAGAATAACCTCTGTGAGAGCTTTTGCTTCCATTTCTGAAGGCTCACCTGGTTTGCTTCTCGAAGCACGCTGAGCTTGGCTTGATAAAGCTGTCAGTCAGCCCCTCGCGGAATGCCCAGAGACAGTTCTGGAGCAGATTTGAGGCTGAAGACCACCACCCTCTTTGAACTGCGAGAAACATGTGCGAAGCACGTGGGGGCCACCCCCGGGCCCCTAAGGGCGTGTGGGTAGGAGGGCAGCTCAGGAGGAAAGCTGTCCCATACGGTACTGATCAAGGCGGGATACACTTTGACACATCCTTCCCCCTTTGAGTCCTCCTGACGCTCACCTGCTGGGGGTGGGCATGTTGCCTGGACCCCCACCCCCCTCGACCGAGTGTGTGAGAGCATGTGTGTTCCAGTGCATGTGTGCGTGTGTACAAGCCGTACCCCGGGCTGCAGCCAGCTAATGATTTCGAATGGTTCCCCACCCCTAGGAGATGAGGAAGTGGGGGTCCGTCTGCTGAAATTGGCGTGTCACGGGTGGGGGGCTGTTTAAGCTAATTGTTAATCACACGCGACTCAAGATGAGTTAACAACTGCTGGCCTGAACGAAGCCAGCAACGCTCAGCCAGCCGGGCCTCGGCGGGGCTGATCAACTCTAAACAGCACAGAGTTTTGAGCTTATATGACCGAGCCTTCCTGGTCCAACGGTCTGCTGAGGCACTTACTCTGCACCCTCATGTCTTGGTTTAAATTCAAGCAGTTGTTTTGTGATCATTTATACTTCCGAATACAGAGTTTACAAAAATATAATTGACAACTTTCAGCTTTCCCCAAATTAAACCTTGTGTGGTGGTGGTGTTGCTACTCAGTGGTCTGATGGACGCACCGCATTATGGTTTATTTAAATCAATACAGCCATAACAATTCATGTAAAAATGCCAGATGTTTAAAATATCAGAAGTGTCCAGCGTAAGGGTCTCCTTTAGCAGCTGTAGCCAGTCAGCAGCCTGTCCATGTTGTCTACACACACACACACACACACACACACACACACACTCTAACAGCAGGCCATGTAGGAGGAGAACAGAGTGAAGGACACAGCACCTCCACACTTTTACTCCCCGTGGGTTCAGCCCAACACCACATGTGTAATACAAATGTGTGGGGGGTGAACAGAGTGAAGTTAATTTATGTTTATGTATTGATTTTTTATGTTCTTCACAGAAAATGAGCGAAGGCCACGAATCAGAGGTTGAAATATTTAAAAATCGCTTCACTTTTTCTTTTGGTAAACACTGAAAATGGGTCCCACAGACCTGAACACCACACCAGGGGTAAATGAGCCAAGACATGTTTGATGTTTTAAGTTTGCTTCTTTTGTTTGCCCTGGAGCTGCGAGGCTAATGTAGCTATAAGTTATGGGGGCTTATGTCCCAACAATTAGCATACATAATAAAGTTGCTTTTCATAACCGAATGTTTTAGAACAGAGCAGTAGAATAAAAGCCTGAAGGCGAGGCGGGGGGTGTGGAGTCAGTACAGCTTAGAACAGATCATCTCAGTGGATTATGGATCGGTTATGTTCCCTGTGACAGTTCAGCACCTTTATTTCTGAGCGTGTAGGTGGGGACCTAATGGAGCTCTCTGATTGTTTACTTTGGTAGTCGTAGTTGAACTAATCATGCAATGTGGAGGCTGCGCTTTAACCTGCCTGGCCCTCACTGTGAGTTGTTTGTGTGTCAGTACAGCTACTGTGAGTAAGATCAAGATTAAGAGACCCTAATTAGTCCCACAACGGGGAAATTTCACCTCTGCATTTAACCCATCCGTGCAGTGAAACACCACATTCACACTAGTGAATGCACAGACACTAGGGGGCAGTGAGCACACTTGCCCAGAGCGGTGGGCAGCCCTATCCACGGCGCCCCGGGAGCAGTTGGGGGTTGGGTGTCTTGCTCACGGACACTTCAGTCACATGCTGTTGGCTCAGGGGATCAAACCGGCAACCTTCTGGTCACAGGGCCGGTTCCCTGACCTCCAGCCCACGACTGCGCCCGAAAAATATTTATAATGAAAGTAATTTCCTTTTAGGGTCTTCAGAGTGAAATATTAGTCTGATTGCTGTGGAACTTTACAGATGACTTTGCTGTGGTAATAAAAGGAGATGAGCAAAAGCATGTTCTACTTCAGAGGTTCTCAACCTTTGCCACCTCGAGGCCCACTCATTTGTCACTAGCAAGCATGAAAGCCCGCAAGAAAACAAAGCTCAGCTTTTTTTTGCTTAAAAACATTTTTTTAGCACAGTCTGTCCACTCCTGCAATAATCGCCATGCACTAGTGAAATTAGTGAGTTGCAGGTGGACAGCTGAAACATTGGGGAGAAATATTTTGTTTTTTTAGAGCCAAGAGGCGAAAAATTGGCGTTTGTAATCCTTTTCCCAGGCCTCATGTGAATGTTGTTTATCGTTTGGAAATATTTTGCAGTTCTCTTCTATTGTCAAGTCAATTCTTTTTTTATTTTTATGACAAGGTGCCGTTGCAGGCCTATTACGGACCACTGGTACCCCTCAGTACTGGCCCAAGGACCAACAGAGAGGGTGTTTTCAGGCCCACTTCTTGGCCCAGTGGTCGAGAAGCCCTGTTCTACTTGAGCCTATGTAGCTACATAGAGTATTCACATTATCCTGTGTTAGATTGTTGGCTTTCTGTCTCCTGCGTCCTCTGACCCTGTGTGCGGAGGAAGCCGGTGGAGATCAGATCCTCCAGCGCAGCATTCGAGCTTCCAGACGGTTGAAATCATTCTTCTTTCCACAGAACATTCCAACTCTGGGTACGGTCGCCATAACGATGGCTCTTCATAACTGCGATGAGGTCGCTGTTGCTGGATTTGGCTACGACATGAGCACCCCTCATGCACCATTGCACTACTACGAGACAGTCAAAATGTCTGCCATCAAAGAGGTACAGCTTTTTTTCTTTCTTCTGATGTTTCGTTAAGGTTTAAATCTAGAATGTCAGCTGTGTGGATTTTGGGATAGTGGATGTAATTGAACAGACGGGTCAGGCTTGATCTTGAACTATGAGCTCAGCCTGTGGACCTTTTATCTGACCTTCTTCTCGTCCTGTTTAACAGTAAATGAATATTGCAGCTGCTCTAATTAGTGGAATAAAGCCGGGCTTCTTCTTCCGTCCTGTGTTTGCCCGTTTTTTTTTTTTTAGGCTAGTCCTGATGAAGATGACCTTTGTTTTGTCCATGTAATAAAATTCCTGTCTCCTTTATTTGCTGAGGCTTTAAAAGACTCTGATAAGTGCTATACAATGCACTACACTACAGTACGCTACAATACACTACAATACAATACACTACACTACAATACAAATACTACAATACACTACAATACAGTGCAATACAATGCACTACACTACAGTACGCTACAATACACTACAATACAATACACTACACTACAATACAAATACTACAATACACTACAATACAGTGCAATACAATGCACTACACTACAGTACGCTACAATACACTACACTACAATACAAAAAACTACACTACAATACAAAATACTACAATACACTACAATACAGTGCAATACAATGCACTACACTACAGTACGCTACAATACACTACAATACAAAACACTACACTACAATACAAAATACTACAATACAGTGCAATACAATACACTATAGTACGCTACACTACACTACACTACAATACAAAACACTACACTACAATACAAAATACTACAATACACTACAATACAGTGCAATACACTACACTACAGTACGCTACAATACACTACACTATAATACAATACAATACACTACACTACAATACAATACAGTGTAAAACAATACACTACACTATAATACAATACACTACACTACAATACACTACACTACAATACAATACACCACAATACACTACACCCCAATACAATACAGTGTAAAACAATACACTACAATGCACTACACTACAATACAATCAGTGCTTAACTCAGTGCTCATTTAAGTGCTGTGTGAAGAGACAGGCTTCAGTCTGCGCTTGAAGACCGTGAGAGACTCTGCTGTACAGACAACCAGTGGTTGTTGTTGTTCCACCACCTGGGCTCCAGTACAGAGAACATTCTCGACGCTTCTCTCAAACGCGCATTGAAGGATGGCGGGTCAATCCGAGCTGTACTCGAAGCTCGAAGGGCTCGTGGTTCAGTTCCAGATTTCACCATTGCCATCAAGTCGGTAGGGGCTGGTCCATTTCTGGCTTTGTAGGCAGCATTAGGGTTTTAAATCTGATGCAGCTACAGGAAGCCAGTGAAGGGAGCGCAGCAGTGGGGTGATGTGGCTGAACTTGGGCAGATTGAAGACGAGCCGTGCTGCCGCATTCTGGATGAGCTGCAGAGGCTTGATGGCCGCATGGGAAGACCAGCCAAGAGTGAGTTGCAGTAGCCAAGCCTTGAGACGACCAGAGACTGCACCAGCGCCTGGGCGGCCTCTCGAGTGAGAGAGGATTGGGTCCTCCAGATGCCACAATCAAAGGCGCTGTTAATGATGCTCCTTCAGAAGCTCTGCCCCCAAATTCATGGACACACACTGCCCAGGCATAATTTGTGTTTACGGCAGTTGTGTAAAGGTGAAATACACTTCACAACTGTAGGGGGAGCCCAGGAGCAGAAAATACCAATTCTCACATAATGCAGCTTTAAAATGTACTACTGGTAAGTGGAGTATGAGCTCCACCCGTAAACAAGCAGGCAGCTGTTTACTGTGCTTAATTTACTATTTCTAATTACAGTTGCATTTAAACAACTCTGAACTCTGGAGGTGCTGCAGCCCCCTTCATTATGATCGAAAGTTATTATTTTGCGAAACTAAGTCAAAATGATGATAAAATGGATTATTTTGAGGTGCTAAGTGAAGTTTTTTGACTACCTTTTGATCTGCTGCTACATATTGATGCATTAATAATGTATAACGCAGTCAGTTTTTAATGCCATTATTTTTTATGCCAATAACGCAAGAAATGAAAGAAGGAAATGGCCCAAACTTTAACGTGTTCATTACAAAAGACTTGAGTAGTTAATGTGAGTGATACGAACTCCACCCTAATTCAAGCCACATAGGACTTTACTGAGATCATAGTATTTTTTCAGCAGAAGAGCCGTGAAACCGATCTGAAGCCCCCTCAGCACCCACACCGCCAACATTCCTGGTCAAACAAGTAAAACATTCACAAGCAAACTCAAAATTTTACCGATCTGTCGATTGGTCAGCAGCTTCATGACGCAGGTTATGAGTCAGTTTGTTGAATCACAATTGACTTTCACTGCATCCAACTAAACATTGTGTGAGTAACCTGAGAACCACAGACTCGTGTCTGCTTCACGTTTTTCGGGCCGTTTGTTATGGTCCTCAGTTGTTTAAGTAGTTCTTGTTTACGAAGTGACTCACGGCGAGCCACAGATGCAGCGGTTACTCCCGGCTTCTCCCGCAGAGACCAGTTTCTCTAACTATAGGCCTATAAGGAACATACGGAAGAGGGATTGTTTCCGGCCTTCTCCTTCTCCCTGTCAGCCCCCCCAAGCCTGAAGAGATTCAGACCCTTCCATTCATTCAACCCTTTTCGTTCCTCCTGAAACCTTACTCCTGGATCTGCTCATTTCACTGTGGTTGCCATTCCTCAAACGGGCCGGCAGACAGCCCAGGGACTTTGGACCAGGACCCTCCAGCAAGAGGCAAAGAAAGAGAGGCAGCTGTGCATCCCTCCATCCCTTCATTCCCTCCCACACAGCCTCAGAAACCTCACAGGAACCCAAAGCTCTGGTTTCAACCATTGAACTGCGGGTCCCAAGATCCAGTGCTGTGTGGCTTACCGGCCAGAACCCAACCAAAAGTCCGTCCATGCTAACAGGAAGCATGGCCTCCTTTCACTGCAGTTGGATTACGTCCCGAAAATCACAAAGAAGGAAAATTGCATTTGGCAGATCTTTGGTGATCTGTCTCTAGTTGTGATTTGTGGGAGATGCCCTGACCTGAGAAGAGACGGTTTATAGTTTTCACAGGAGTCTGTAGGGCTCTGCTCCCCAAACTACTGCATTGTAAACCTCTCTCCTGACTCGAGTAGCTTCTGTTACGACTGTATGGAAATATATCATCAGTTTGGAACGTCTCCAAAGAAGTGTCAAATTTTAAGGTGATATTTGACATTTTATACAAATTGTGTAGGTGTAGATTTTTTTGAGGTTTCATTTTTAGTAAATGTAATAAGCCAAAGTTAAGACGTTAATAGGGAAGCCCACTCCTGCCAGATTGAGAAGACAATCTCTTGACTTGCTTGTTCCTTCTAATATCAACAAATTTAGACTTATTAGCCCTGAAATTATTACTTACTTTGTTGAAATGTATCTCATTTTTTTTCAGCAGATTATGCCAATCTTTCATCTTACAAATTCAGAAAATTGTGAAGAGCATAAGTCATTATTTTAAGATACCAAGTCAAGAAATTTGAGAAAATGAGATTTGTTTTTTTTCTGATGCTCAAAATGAAGAATTTGTACTTGAGGATCATTTTGAAAAAGTAAATGAAATAAATGAATGGTAGTCACTATCTGTATAATAAAAGGCACTTCTTTTTAAATGGAAAAGAATTTTTCTTTAGGCTTAAATTTGGGCTCATACAATTAATTAACCAGAATAAACAAAAGGCTTTTTTTAGCGTTTGACAGCCCTGCATTTAATTCAGTTTTATTTAATTGAATTAAATCAATTGATAGATTTGTCAACCCATAATTGATCGAAAGCTTTTTTTTAGGTTCACACAGCTCTACCAAGTTTTAAGCCTGCATTTTAAACCTTCATTAGACTGATAATCCATTAATAATCATTAATAATCATTATAGCTAAATTAGAATAGAATTAGTCCAAGTATACACCTCATTTGGAATTGACTAGTCCATTTGAGGCTATTCCGATTGAGCGAGGTGGGTAATCTTGTAAATAATCCATTAAATAGAGGAATAATATCCGTGTAAACGCCTGTATCTGATTACTTTCCCTATCGGAAAGTTTAAGTCCGTCATAGTGAGAGTTTATACCGTTCAACACGGCGGAGCAGAAACTGGTCTGCAGAGGAGACGAAGTTCATGCTCTGGTCTTTAAAAGGCGGCGGTGGGACGGACGTCCAGTTTATGTGTCTCAGAACACGACGTCTTCCTCTCGGCCTTCTTGCACTGCTCACTGCTGCTCATCTCACTCTGACTGGACACGATGCTCATCGTCATGGTAACGTCTACATTAAGTAGCTTGTGATCAGATTACTTGTAGTGCGCATGTAAACAGATTTTCTGTTTTGTTGAGTAGGGTGAGCTTAAACACCTCAGGCTTAGTAATCGGAATGTGTTCAATCAGATTGGCAAAAATCTTGGCATGTAAACACAGCCAGCGAGATTTAGATGTGATGAAAGTTCACAATTCTCTCTCTTCTTATTCCCACAGTCTTGGACTCACAACATCTCGAAGGAGAAGGAGTTTCTCCAGAAGCTGGTGAAGGCCAACGTCATCATGGACTTGACAAAGGGGATTTGAGTCTTCGAAGGTTGAGTGCCTTTCCCAGAGAGCGACCAAACCGAGAATGCTGGGAAATCCAGGCCAAGGACCGGAGAACATCTGAGGTGTTTAGCTGCAGCGGAAAAGACGCCTCAGTGCAAAAGCACACGTGCCTTCAGACTGACGAGCTTCCTCTGAGCAGGACGCTCCAGAGGATATAAGGTGTTCTTGAATGTCTCAGGAGACCACCGATCTCTGTCCCAAACTTCATCCACACCCACCATCCACACACTTACCGAATGCTATCGAAGGCAGCAGAGGTGGTGAACTCCAACGGCGCTGCAGAGTGAACTCGACTGATTGTGCCAAATGTACCTCGTTCCAAGGAGACGGCCCCTCCTCTACAGCCTGAATGTATTCACTGTGTAGATATCAAAGATCTTACAATCTCATCGACCTTCATGGAAGATTCCGTCCAGACCAGTACGTGGTCATCTTGCCCACGCTGCTGGAAGGCCAGAGGACGGCCTTCGTCTTCTTTCCTCTGAGCCTGCAAGGCTGTCCACCTCCTGATTGTCAGACTTGTGTATTATTCTCTCTTCTTTCCAAGGAGGCTTGTTCTTTTTAAATTATTTATTTTCGTACAAGATTGTAAGCCTTTTTAACCGAAGAGGATTTTTAAAAATTTGTGTTAATTCTTTTTTTTTCTCATTAATTTTTTTCTGTTTTTCCTTTCCTTTAATTGTTTATATCATATACTCTATCTACAAATCGTGTACATTTACTCAAACGGCCTTGCGAAATTCTCTGGAACATTATGGTAACCTGCCACGCATCATCTGCCTTTTCGTCAAAGCGCTTCTCTCTGCAAGTACCTAGAGAACACCAATGTTTACTTTTTGATATACTATCAGCTTTGTGGGTTGATGTTTCTTTTCCAAAAAATAGTTTTGGTTTTGTACTTTTGGACGACTTACGCTCTGTATTTCTACGCTCCGTGGATTTCTATGGACATTTGTCATTTTCAGTTCTTCGTAATTCGAAAAGTGGTTCGTTTCACAGAAAGGATGCGACATCGTCCTCAACCTCAATGCTATTTTCTGTTTTTGTCACAGTAGATACCTTCATGAAGAGGGTTTACAGATCCAGGCCTGAACCTGCAGCAAGCAAGTCAAAGGCGTGGAAAAAAATCTCCAGATAGAATAAAAAAGGAGACGGGAAATAACAGAACATCAGTTCTTGGAGGTTAGAAGCTGGGAATTCCTCTGATGTTTCCAAATTTCGGCATAATTCAGTGGTTGAGATGAAAACAGAGTGATTTGTGTGGTTTGGTATGAAATGATTGTAGAGACTCAGATTTCTTTACAGTAGTGCTGATAGGAACCAGGCGTTGCCATGACTCCTGACTCATGACACAAATATAGACATTTTATTTACAATCCAAAACCACCTACACATTTCCTTTAATGTTAAAATTGGTAAAATAAAAAAAAAAACATTGTGGTAAAATTATGATAAATCTAAAAAAATATGGGTTTTTCTTGTTTGTTTGTTTGTTTGTTTGTTTGTTTGTTTTTAGCGCTATTTCACTCTGCATGTACATCTCTGCCAAGAAAGGGGTTAAAAATGTCTTTTAGGCCAAAACTTTATCTTAGTGTCTCAAGAATCAGGCGTTATATTCACAATCATTTCATGTAATAACTTTCTGTGAGGGAGCTTTTCGAGGTGGATGTCTGGTTCCTATCGCCACCCCTGTTAACAGTTTGAGCTCTGTTTCACTTCAAATCCCCTCTGAATGACTGAAATTGTTGAAATTCCCCTTTAAGGGGAAAAAAATCCCAATAACCAAAAATAACTTCTGATCTTTTTTATTTTAGTTTTATGGTCCAGGCGTTTTAGTGAAAGTGATTTACTCACTGATATGATTGTCAGTTCTCTTTTTTTTCACAATTCTTTTGAAAATAACAATAAGAAGTATTGTAGCACTGGCGGTGGAGTTACCTGGAATTCTTTTTGGATTTGTTTTCTGTTAAATGCTTCATATTTTTCATTAGTTCTCTTTCAAACAGGCTTATTTGTGTTGTGACATGTTATTCTCTAAAGATTAGTTTAAGGTTAGGTTTATTTTGCATTCAGATTCCGCAGTTCTCCTGTATTACTATGATCCATTTAAGCAGAGTGCCTGGTTTCCCGGTGGCCAGCCTTATGGTTTTGCCCCATTGAATCCCAGCAATATTGCGACAAAAAAAAAAAAAAAAAAAATCTTGCCAGTATTTTTGACAGTACTGAGAAAACCATGTGTCGTCAGTAGTGACTGATATTATTGGCCAGCTGCTACATTGGTCGGCCCTAATTAGATGATTAAATCCACCTGCAGGGAATTGATTAAAGCTAGAGTTAATCAAGAATTACTATACAAGAACAAATGTCATACAAATATCTGTTATATTAAAAATATCATAGCAGAAAATTTACTAGGGCTGGGTATCACAAGTCAGTTCCCAGAGACACTGACTCAGTCTCATTGGTACTAGTGATGTTTGGAGAAATACAGGGGGTACAAAAGGGTTCCGGACCTCCTAACGAACTTTTTGGACCCTCTGAATATCTCAAAATTTTAAGTTTGGGAGGCGTTCCTTAAAAATACATGTATTATAATGTTACATTATCGTTGTTAGCTGCATCACCGACAGTCAGTGAGCTTCTGTCTGTGCTCTTCTTAACTAACTAGAGCTGCTGCACTGCTCTGCCTCAGGGTGGCGCTGTAGCAGACTGGTTGGCCCTTCATAGCTTAGAAACTGTAACTCCACCCAGGATGCCTCTGAAAAACTTTACGGTGTGCCATAACATATTTGTAAATCTGAAAACTCGCCCACTTTTCCCAAGAGTTTGGTGTATTTCCCAGTTTTCCCAAGAGTGACTGTTCATTTCTTTTCTCACACTGAAGACGGAAGAGGAGATGAGGAAGAACAAGCATTGTGTTGCCATTGAAGCATCAACGTCGCTATGGCGAATGAGCAATCAGCTGACATTGGATTAGCAAGCCAACATGGGAACCTTGACTAGGACGGGGTGTTTGGCACACTGGACAAAGACGTACATGATGCTTATACTTGAAGGCCCTCTGTGTAGCTTAGCATAAGTTAGAAAAAGGTCCGCAACCATCACCGTCCACAACCAAGCATACCTCAGTTAGCAAGTCGCAGCAGGAACTATTTTCAGCCAAGAAACACAAGTAACAGTTAACTAGCTGTCTATTTATTATTCTGTGTATCAACACTATATGGACAAAAGTTTTGGGACACCTACAGGAGTTGAATCCCATTCCAAATCCATAGGCATTCATATGGAGTTGGTCCCCCCTTTGGAAGCTTCCTACAAGATTTTGGAGAATGTCTGTGGGAATTTGTGTCCGTTCATCCAGAAGAGCATTTGTGAGGTCAGACGCTGATGTTGGATGAGAGAGCCTGGCTTGCAATCTCCGTTCTAGTTCATCCCAAAGGTGTTTGATGGGGTTGAGGTCGGGGCTCTGTGAGGGTTAGTGAAGTTTAGCTCACGCAGTCATGACTTATATATGGACATTGCTTTGGTCACTGGGGTTCTTTACAAAAGTATTCCAGCAAAATTGGAAGCATATAATTGTCTAAAATGTCTTGGTCTGAATTAAGATTCCCTTTCACTGGAACTAAGGGTTCTAGGCCAGCTCCTGAAAAACAGCCCCTTATCATTATCCCTCCTCCACCAAACTTTACAGCTGGCCCAGTGCAGTCAGGCAGGTAAGGTTCTCCTGGCATTTGCCCAACCCAGACTCGTCCATCAGACTGACCGATAGAGAAGCGTGATTAGTCACTCCACAGAATACGTTTCCACTGTTCCATTGTCCAGTACCAGCGCTTTACACCCCTCTCCCCGTGACGCTTGGCATTGTGGTTGGTGATGTAAGGGTTCCATGCAGCTGCTTGGTCATGGAAACTCGTGCCATGAAGCTCCCAGTGCTCAGTTCTTGTGCTCAGTTCTTTCTCGTGGAAAATCTAGGTGGGAAGAAGACAGACACTGGCAGAGGGTCGCACTGAAGAGCTCAGTGACTTTAAGCATGGCACTGTCATAGGATGCCACCTCTGCAACAAATCAGTTTGTGAAATTTCTGTTAGACTGGATCTTCCCCTGGAAGCTGGAAGCATCTAGGGGCCACAACAGCTCAGCCATGAAGCATCAGAGCACTCACACTCAGAAAGCAGAGCCACCGCCTGCTGAAGTAGCTCCTACTTTATATTGTGTCGCTAATAAGTGTGTAGTTACACATCAATAACACATGTAACAGCACTAAAACTACCGATGCTTTAAGCAGTGTTACAGATGGATTACAGAAGTGCAGCTTGTGCAGTTGCACATGTGTAATAACTTCAGTTTTGCTTCTTGTGATTCCACAAGTGCATCTTTTCGATGAAGTACTTTTTTACATATTACATTTGTTTCATCTTATCACTGTGGAATAACTGTTGTAACAAGGTATTCTAATCATCGCATTAATTACCATTCTATAATTAACACTGTATATAATTGCACTGCACCTATATAACTGAAGTTGATAAACGTGTAATTACATAGTGTGCTTCTGTAGTGACCAGCATTAGTAGTTACATTGTTGTGGCATATGTTGTTCACATAATTACACAGTTATTAGAGACACTTAATATGAAGTGGGACCCTGAAGTGTGTAAAAATCACTTATCCTCTGTTGCGTTGTTCACCATAAGGTTTGAAACGGCCTCTGGAAGCAACATCTGTACCAGAAATGTGCATCAGGTGCTTCACGGCTGCGAGCTCCACACAAGCCTAATATCACCATGCGCAATGCCAAGCGTCGGCTGGAGTGGTGTAACATGAGGTGCGTAAAGACATATGATTTGACAGGTGTGATGGGTGACCTCCACAGAGCTCTGACCTCCACTGAATACCTTTGGGATGAACTGGAACGTGGTTTGTGAGCCAGGCCATCTCGTCCAACATCAGTGTCCAAACTCACAAATGCTTTTTTCTCTGTATTGACACGGAATTCCTACGGAATCTTGTTGAAAGCTTCCCAGAAGAGCTATTACAGCCACAAAGGGCTCCATATTAATGCCCAAGGTTTTGAATGGGAGGTCCAACAAGCTCATATAGCGTTCATGGTTAGTCCACATACTTCTGGCCAGGCATTGTATCTGTCTAGAGTAAGCTTCAGCTGGCATCTCTACTAGCTCAAGATCTCAGGTTTTCTGAGGTACCTTTTTGTCAAAATATCCTTTTTTTGAGACTCAGTTTATTAAATTGTTTTGAGCTTCTCTGCAGTTTAGAGGAACTTAAAGCTCTTTTTCTGCTTGTTGTCTTTCTGTCTCGGCTAGCAGAAGATGGAATACAGCTAGAAAGGCTCTCGGAAAGGCTTTCTGAAAATTTTTACATTCTTTGTTAATTCTTGCATTGTTTATTTTGTGGAATTCAAAAGGCCGTAGTGTATAAAAGATAAAAGTTCTGCAGGCCGGTTGTTTAAAAAAGGGCTCTTGTGCAGACACAGTGTTGCAATTAAATTGAAGCTACCTGTAAAAATAAATAAATAAATAATAAAAAGATACTGCAAAATTTCAAACGATACCCAGCCCTAAATATAACTGGAGGAAATCTGTGATTTTTCAGTTGAGTTCTTACCATAAAGTATAGCACCAATCGTGGTCACACATTATGTTGAATTAAAGGAATGTGTCAACATTTCTTTACATGTATACATTTTTTTCGAAAGACGTAATAAATGTGTTGAGCTATTTTAGGTTGAATTTGGAGCTTTTTTCTTGTCTTGTTTGACCATCTTTGCACTTGTGAACTGTATTGTTGTTTCACGCTGCAATTTTTCACAGAAAACATAGAGACGAGATGGTCAAACGAGGCTAAATGTGTCGTTAACATATTTATTATGTGGGGAGATGTGTGCAAAACTGGATACAAAGTATCTGGACCTCATGCCAAAGATTTGTATGCAGTAATGTAGTATTTTGAAGTGCTTCCTGATCCGCATTCTTGTCCCTGCGCCTGAAGAACGGAGCACCGTCCTAAAGTCGTGACTGATTCAACGCTACAGTATTGCCTGACATTCCTGACCAAACACATGCCGTCATCAGGGAGCCTCGGAAGCTCCAGCATGCTGCAGATTTGGGATGTGGATTTGGAAATGCACCGTCCTGATGCAGCCGCTAAAACTGCTGTCGAAACAACTGCCAGCTCATCAGTCGTAGCACATGCATGGTCATGGTCATTGTCGTGTGGCTGTTTCTCAAGACAGGTGGAGCGGCGTGCTTTCATTTCATGTAAAAATTAAATGAATAAATAAATATATAAATATTGACTGACGTCAATGAGTACTCGAGTTTTTTCTTTGCAGATCTCCCTGTGGATTCATACGGTGGTGGTCAAAAGTCAGAGACCGCCGTTTTGTTTACATGATTTCAAGTCATAACGGTCCTTAAAAACAAGTTATGTTAATATTTACATTTCTATTTCTAAGGACATTAGATATAACAATCCACGTTCATAAGAAAGAAGAAAGTGAAAAAAAGGAGTTTTTCCAAAAGCAGCGTTCCAAAACTGATTAAAAGCTATAGAGATTAAATGGGACTCCTAGCAACCACCTGGAATGACGCAGGAGAATGCTAATAATGAGAGGCTCCTTATAGTCTGGGGCAGTTGGCTTTTTTGCGTGATTTGGACGATGATGGGGGCTGCGTGACGTCACTCATCCAGCATTTGTGGCTCTATAACTAGAGAATTAAAGCAGCTGGAATTTTTCTTTTAACGACACAGACCAGCTCAAACGAGCGAGACCCTTTTGGTGCGATTCGGACGTTGATGATGGGCTGAGTGATGTCACAGGCCATAAAACGTAATGTTTAATTTCTTAAAAACGGTGCCAGCAAACAATGATTTCTACAGCACAAATGCAGCACAAACAAATAATAGCATTTTTATTCCATTTCTGACCACATGGGGGGGGGGGGGGGGGGGGGTGTGGCAGCTCCACAGAGGTCCTTTTTAGGCTCAACACACTTAAAGAAAAATGCTAACTGCTGATTCTGCTATGTCAGCTAACAGATGCCTGCAAGCATCATGGAGAAGGGAGGACCACAACGCAGCACTTTAGGGGCAGTCGTGGGCTGGAGGTCAGGGAACTGGCCCTGTGACCGGAAGGTTGCCGGTTCGATCCCCAGGGCCGACAGTCCATGACTGAGGTGTCCTTGAGCAAGACGCCTAACCCCCAACTGCTCCCCGGGCGCCGTGGATAGGGCTGCCCACCGCTCCGGGCAAGTGTGCTCACTGCCCCCTAGTGTGTGTGTTCACTAGTGTGTATGTGGTGTTTCACTTGCATGGATGGGTTAAATACGGAGGTGGAATTTCCCCGTTTGTGGGATCAAAAAAGTATCACTTACTTACTTACTTACAACACCCACCCAGAGAGAGAGACAGGACAGTTACGATCCCTTAGACTCCAGTTTGCGTATGGCTGTGGCATCACTGGCATTCAGACTCTTCGTGGTAGGCAAGGTGACGGTGGCTTAGTTGCACCACTCAGGAGCTCTGAATGGGATTTTTACCAGCATTCTGAAAGCTTGGCCAGCATATCGGTAGTTTTTTTGGGGATGAGTCACTTGACATGGTTCAGTGTAAAATAATTAACGTAAACTTGATGTATAATCCTTACATTTAAACTCAGTTTGCCATCTGATCCAGACGGAGCAGGAGACGAAGCTATAGGAGGCCAGAGGTCGATTTCCCGTCACCTTGCCTTGCCTTTATTATCTTTCCACTTTCTCTTTATTTACTCTCTATAGCTTGTGTTGAATTTTACGGGGGATTCAGTTTCATTTCAGTGGCCCCAGAAGACCCTCAGACAGCTAGGCTGGGATGGACACTAGAGCAGATGTGGTCACTGAGTTCTGAGCAGAGGACACTCGATCCTTTTAAAGGGCTAGCGGTGCTGTCCATCCTGCTATTAAACCCACCAGCAATATAATCTTTCACACTCTGGCATCGAGACCCGGACTCACACTATAAAAGTCCCTCAAAGCGCATAAATGTGGAGTTACTACTGTCGTTTTGTTGTTCTATTCTGTAGTTATTAATTAGTTATTAATACATTACATCATACATTTTGTATCAACAGGTTAAGTCTGCATTTCTGACCTTTTCTGATTGTTTTAATGTAAAAAAAATGACAAAACATGGTCTCTATAATTAAAAATTCTACAATTAAAATATTAGTACTACTACTAATAATAATAACTATTATTATCATCTTACTCTCTTTTCTACTCTCCACTGACTTTAGTATTATAACAAATGAATGGCTACAATAAATGATGTAGTGTCTGCTGTAGTTTATTACTATGAATTATTCAATAACTAATCATTTATTCAGAATCCACTAATAATAGTATATAATTATTATATAATTATTCGGTATCTAGTATGAATTATTCAGTATCTACTATAAACTATTCAGTATCTAGTATGAATTATTCAGTATCTACTATAAGTGATTCAGTATCTAGTATGAATTATTCAGTATCTACTATAAGTGATTCAGTATCTGGTATGAATTATTCAGTATCTACTATAAGTGATTCAGTATCTGGTATGAATTATTCAGTATCCAGTATAAATTATTTTGTATCTATGAATTATTTAGTATCTACTATAAATTACTCAGTAACTACTATAAATTGCGTAGCATCTACTGTGAATTAAGTATCTGCTATAAATTATTCCGTATCTACTATGAATTATTTCTCATTAACTACTATATTACTATATTATTCATTAACTTCTATAAATTATTCAGAAAGTTCACAGTATCTGTATTTACTATGAATCTATTGTGTAAGCTCATGTTGTTACGAGAGTAAGGAATTAAAATGCGGACCCTCATACAGACCCTCAGAGTTTGATGAGTTTACAGACTCAGGCGCTCAGCCCCTCAGGCCGAGTCTCTCGGGCCTCATTGAAGCAGATCATGCTCTTCTGATGGACTCCTTAATGCAGCAGAGCCGCGCCGGCACAGATACTCCCATCATTCTGCGCTCTGTTTATTTGCAGTGACAGTTGTCCACACCACCCTGTCCCCTGTCTGTTACATGATACTCCGCACGGCCCTGTGGCTTAAAGCCCACCACCTCAAACTCTGAGAGGTGGAAAAACAGCGATTCTTCTACACGTTATGCCAAATGTTTAACTCTTAGAAGCGAAGGTTTCGCTGCTGCTGCGCTGTTGAAGTGAAACTGTGAGCACTGCTGTGCAAAACGCCTCATTTAGTCATTGCTTGTGCCACTTTGCACAAGTTATTCATTCATCACACGCTTTAATAACTAAGCACCACACGTTTCAGTGCTCAGTGAGTTTCCCTTCATTCCAGCTTCCGTTCTTTTCAGGAGCCTCACTTTCAGTTCCTTAAAGAATCAGCAAACCAAAGCTCAGTCTGAGAAGCTGGTCAGATTTTCGGAAGTAATCAGTGGTGCTGAGGTCTGCGCTCTGGGGTGGTCAGTCCTCCGTCCAGCTTCTTTGTTTGGTGTGTCCGTCTCCTTTTCTCAGTATGGTTCTTCTTGATCAGCTACACGTCCTTTCAGACCCACAGCACTGAGTGGTCTTCTCACAGTGGAAGGATGGACAGAAACACCTGTGGATGTTAAGATTAAGTGACCCTTATTAGTCCCACAAACGGGGAAATTCCACCTCCACATTTAACCCATCCGTGCAGTGAAACACCACATACACACTAGTGAATACACACACACTAGGGGCAGTGAGCACACTTGCCCGGAGGGCTGGGCAGCCCAATCCGCAGCGCCCGGGGAGCAGTTGGGGGTTAGGTGTCTTGCTCAAGGACACCTCAGCCATGCGCTGTCGGCTGTGGGGATCGAACCGACGCCCTTCCGGTCACGAGGCTGGATCCCTGACCTCCAGCCCACGACTGCCCCCGTTTTCAGATGTTTTCAGATCTGAAGCAGCTCGATTTTCTCCTTTCTCTCAAAGTGCTGTTCATCTGATGGGGACAGTTTTGGGGTCTACCAGGTCTTCCAGGTGGTTGTTAGGCATCTCATTTTCTCTGTAGCTTTTATCTCCTCTGAAAAATAAATAACTTGTACTTAATGTCACTTTCAACTGTGTATTAAATATGTAAGGGAGGGTCTCTGTCATTTGCAGAGCTACATGTAGAAATAATGCATCTAAAAGGACAGCATGCCTTTGCCATCACTGGTTATAAGGTCTTGTAAGGGTTAAAGTTAGTTTAAGTCACATGGTGTGATCCGCCAGTTTGTGGTTGCTCCTGTGTTTGTTCTTTTCTTGGAAATGTCGGGAGTGATCCTCCGAAATCAGGCAGATATTGTGTTTCCTGTTTGATTCAGAACCAAACCTGATGCTTGAAAGGGGCGCACAGTCTCGAATATGTCCAACAGCACATCAACACAACAGCTCGCGAGTACACAAACAAGCATACGTGAGACACGGTGACCTCTATCAAAACAGGAACACATTTCCTAATTACCCATAGGGCCATAGTCTAGACCCCAAACGAGTGTGTGCTTTGAAGCGATGTGAGTTAATTGCGTTGGTTAGAGAGGAAAAAAGCTCTAAAAGGCAGTTATACAACTTTCATCATGTCATCCAGACCCGACCCTGCTGTTCCACTAGTGCAGCTCAACTCCTGGAAGTCGAGCCTTACCGTCGTTTTGCTGTACAATTTAAATATATTTGCATAAAGTATTGCATTTGTATAAAATTTACATTCAAGTCTGAGGTGAGCTTAGGGACTGATGTCATCCTCTACTCATTTTGGATGCTTTTGGCCTAAAATAATATCCAAAATAAGTCTAAAATAAATGTACCTTATACACACACCGGTCAGGCAGAACATTCTGACCACCTCGTTTCTCCGCTCATTGTCCACTTTATCAGCTCCACTTACTGTATAGCTGCACTCTGTAGTTCTACAGTTACAGACTGTAGTCCATCTGTTTCTCTGATACTCTGTTACCCTGTTCTTCAGTGGTCAGGACCCCCATGGACCCTGTGCTGGTACGAGTTGATCAGACACAGCAGTGATGCTGGAGTTTTTAACTCTGTGTCCACTCACTGTCCACTCTATTAGACACTCCTACCTTGTCGGTCCACCTTGTAGATGTAAAGTCAGAGACGACAGCTCATCTGCTGCTGCACAGTTTGTGTTGGTCGTCCTCTGGTCCTTCATCAGTGGTCACAGGACGCTGGCTGGATATTTTTGGTTGGTGGACTATTCTCAGTCCAGCAGTGAGACTGAGGCGTTTAAAAACTCCAGCAGCACTGCTGTGTCTGATCCACTCGTACCAGCGCAACACACACTAACACACCACTATCACGTCAGTGTTACTGCAGTGCTGAGAATGACCCACCACCCAAACAGTCCCTGCTCTGTGAGGGTCCATGGGGGTCCTGACCACTGAAGAACAGGGTAACAGTGTATCAGAGAAACAGATGGACTACAGTCTGTAACTGTAGAACTACAGAGTGCAGCTATACAGTAAGTGGAGCTGATAAGATGGACAGTGAGCGTAGAAACAGGGAGGTCATCAGAACGTTACGCCTGATCAGTGAATAATAAATCTGTTCTGGCCCATCTGGTCTATTTTTCTTTGACGTTCCATCTAGATCAACGGTCAGCAACAAACAGCTCTTTCACTGCCCTGTTGTGGCTCCACAGCTGAATCAGATCAGTAGGTAATAATAAAATAATCCTCCTTTACAGTAAAATAAAGCTCTGCTGATCCTTCAACACAGTTTAACAGTAAATGGTCTTAAACCCTGGAGTTAATGTAGAACTGCTAATCCAAGGTTGGTGCGCAGATGCTGGTCACCATAGTAACAACAACTCTCTCACCTAGATAGTAGCTAACAGAAGGGTAGATGAAATCGGTCATTTGGACACGAAAATCACTCCAGCTGGTTTCCTCATACATTTAATCTGCAACGAGAAACTGTCAAACACTATAACGTCACCAGCTTGTTGTCCTGTTCTACTTTAAGTGGTGCAGCAGTTCCACTCTTGGGCACCATTTAAGGTGAAACAGGAAATTTGGAACAAGAAGCTGGCGAATGAGGAGCGACTTCAACCTCATAAAAAACCTGAACGTTGAGAGATGCTTTACAAGAAACTTTTGCAGAATCGTTTCCTGCCAGAGAGGCGAGAAAAGCAGTTATAGGTGAGCTAAAGATTAAAGCAGAGCAAAGTAAGTGCGTTTACACTCACATTATATATTTAATCTATACTAGCACATTAGTTGGTGGCGTGGTGGGTCTGGTAGGGCCTGGGTTCGATTCCCTGGCCGGGTAACCAGGGTCCTCTCTGTGTGGAGTTTGCATGTTCTCCCTGTGTCTGTGTGGGTTTCCTCCGGGTTCTCCAGTTTTCCCCATGCATTCAGGCCAATTGGACATGCTGCATTGCCCCTAGGTGTGAGTGACTGTGCCTGTCTGTCTGCCCAGTGATGGACTGGCGACCTGACCAGGATGTATCCTGCCTTCCGCCTGATGACCACTGGGATAGGCTCCAGCATCCCACCGACTCAGAAGGAGAAGCGGCTTAGAAGCTGTATGTATAGCTCACACATATTAAGACATATTGGTAGCCAGTATGGTAAAATGTTACTTCAACAAAATACACATAAAACGTTGTGGCTCCCAAGTCGGTCTGTTAAACATTTATTGCTCTTCTTAACATTTGGGTTGTGACCCCTGATCAAGATTGAACTGAAGCATTCATTGCAGGTGATGCTTAAACAACACAATGTTAAACAATACAATACATAACTTGCATTGCATGATACATAATACTGTGCTATGCCTGCACTTCAGTCTTTTTCTGTTTGTTTTGAGAAACCCTGGTTGCATTTCCTCACTGTCTTGGTGAGAAATGGGGTTTCTGTTCAAGATCTTGTTGATGTGTGTGACGCCCTCATTAGGCTGTGCCTAGAGCATGGGTGGGCTGCTGGTGGGCTGCACAGAAAAACGGCGAGCAGCTATGGACAGGGCTCAGAAAAGAGCCATCAGAGCCATGAGACGGTTTCATAAGATGCCTCTGCATCTTCGGTGGGAGCAGGTCAGCGTAAAACTGATAAGACATGCAACAGATCGCTCATCCTTTACAGGACCTCCTTCCGCTCAGTGAGGGTGAGAGAACGGGTCGTCTCCTGTGTGTGCAAGACTAAGAAACTCCACTATTCCCACTGTTTGATTTACTGTAGTGTGGTTATGGGTGTCTTCGTATGTATTTTTATATGTTTATTATTTTAAATGCCTTGTAAAATATTTTGTATATTCTGCAAAATTCAGTTTTTGGGTTGCAAGTCAGAATGTTTTGAAAATAAACTAATCCGAACTAAAAACAACAAACATTTTTCTTTCATCAAATCGAGGGCTGCATGCAGAGCAATGATTTTTAATTAAAATCATTTAGTATTTAAATTAAAATATTTAGTATCATTATTGAATAGTTTATATTTTATTATAATATTTAATTATTTAAATTTAAAATTAAAATAAAATATAAACTATTCAATAATGATAATTGTTTTTAAATAATAATATTTTAATATGATTATAAATTATTCAGTATCTAATGAAATATTCAGTAATTACTATGAATTATTCAATATCTACTATGAATTATTCAGTAACTAATATGAATCATTCAGTATCTATTATTAATTATTGAGTTTCTAATATGAATTATTCAGTATCTACTATGAATTATTCAGTAACTAATGTGAATTATTTATTATTTAGTATGTACTATAAATGATTCAGTATCTAAGATGAATTATTCATAATCTAATATGAAATATTCAGTAACTACTATGAATTATTCAGAAGCTAAGATTAATTATATTGTGTTGTTATTATTGCTATAAATAATAATTACATTAAAATAGTAGCATGGTTTTGTGATCGCCGGTGATCAGTGTGATGTGTTAAACTCATTCTTTGTAGTTCTGGATGAAAACTTGAAATCCAGCGTTGTAGAGAAGTGAAATGTTCTGATTGGGCTTGGATGGTCAGTCGTGGTTCCTGCTGGAAGCCTTGAACGTGTATTTCTCCCTCGTTCTCCACGGCGCTTCTGAGAACTAGAAAAGAAAACAAAAGGAAAGGAGAAGAGAGGTGAATGGCGAGTTTGTGTGAGCCTCTGGAGGAAAGGTGTGAACAGGAAGTGGAGAGAGGATGGGAAGGGTGAGCAGGACAGAAGAAACCACAGGGAAAACGTTCACTCTTAAGAGTGTCCTTCACATCTGGACACACACTGTGCACTTCCCCCTCCTGCTATGACCGAGCAATCCCCTGATATACATTAATGCAGAGGCTTGAACCTGTGAGCCTTTATAAACATATCATGAGCATACTGTTTATCTTGGACGTCGGATCAGCCTCAATAAGTCAGATATGATGGCAGACCAAACTGATGTGGATCAACTAACATCAGCTATAAGCCCTACAAGACCATTCTTTTTGTTTTGCGATAATGTTTTAATTTAATTACATAAATACATCATTCATTACAGAGTCAGTCAAGTAATGAACTACATTTACATCCAATTAAAATTCTGTTCATGTCATATTTGTGGCCATAAAAATGTTTAATTCTGTCCGTTTGGCTCTTTCACATGACATTCAATGTCTACATTTTCCTAAGACTAACTTCCGTAGACACAGATTATCATTATGGTTATTGTTTCTTAACTGCTATGAATTATTCAGTAGCTGTCGGTACCAGTCCTGTCTCCCCATCCACAGATGCTGACCAATGAACCAGCCCTACTCCCCGTCCCCATACCCCTACCAGTGAACCAGCCCTTCTCCCCGTCGCCATACCCCTACCAGTGAACCAGCCCTACTCCCCAACCCCATACCCCTACCAGTGAACCAGCCCTTCTCCCCGTCCCCATACCCCTACCAGTGAACCAGCCCTACTCCCCGTCCCCATACCCCTACCAGTGAACCAGCCCTTCTCCCCGTCGCCATACCCCTACCAGTGAACCAGCCCTACTCCCCAACCCCATACCCCTACCAGTGAACCAGCCCTTCTCCCCGTCCCCATACCCCTACCAGTGAACCAGCCCTACTCCCCAACCCCATACCCCTACCAGTGAACCAGCCCTACTCCCCATCCCCATACCCCTACCAGTGAACCAGCCCTACTCCCCATCCCCATACCCCTACCAGTGAACCAGCCCTACTCCCCATCCCCATACCCCTACCAGTGAACCAGCCCTACTCCCCATCCCCATACCCCTACCAGTGAACCAGCCCTACTCCCCATCCCCATACCCCTACCAGTGAACCAGCACTATTCCCCATCCTCATACCCCTACCAGTGAACCAGCCCTACTCCCCGTCCCCATACCCCTACCAGTGAACCAGCCCTACTCCCCATCCCCATACCCCTACCAGTGAACCAGCCCTACTCCCCATCCCCATACCCCTACCAGTGAACCAGCCCTACTCCCCATCCCCATACCCCTACCAGTGAACCAGCCCTACTCCCCATCCCCATACCCCTACCAGTGAACCAGCCCTACTCCCCATCCCCATACCCCTACCAGTGAACCAGCACTATTCCCCATCCTCATACCCCTACCAGTGAACCAGCCCTACTCCCCGTCCCCATACCCCTACCAGTGAACCAGCCCTACTCCCCGTCCCCATACCCCTACCAGTGAACCAGCCCTTCTCCCCGTCGCCATACCCCTACCAGTGAACCAGCCCTTCTCCCCGTCCCCATACCCCTACCAGTGAACCAGCCCTACTCCTCATCTCCATACCAGTGAACCAGCCCTACTCCCCATCCCCATACCCCTACCAGTGAACCAGCACTATTCCCCATCCTCATACCCCTACCAATGAACCAGCCCTACTCCCCGTCCCCATACCCCTACCAGTGAACCAGCCCTTCTCCCCGTCGCCATACCCCTACCAGTGAACCAGCCCTTCTCCCCGTCCCCATACCCCTACCAGTGAACCAGCCCTACTCCTCATCTCCATACCAGTGAACCAGCCCTACTCCCCATCACCATACCTCTACCAATGAACTAGCCTTATCTCCTCATACCCCTAGCTAATAAACCAGCCTTACTCTCCATCCCAATACCCCTACCAATGAACTAGCCCTGTCTCTCCATACTCCTACCAATGAACCAGCCCTACTCCCAATCCCCATACCCTTTCCATTGAACAAGCCCTATCTCCCCATACCCCTATCTATGAATCAGCCTGCCTCCCCATCCACACTCCCCGCCTCCATGTCACAGCGTTTTATTGGCATGTCTTGTGGTGGTGGTGTGGTGGGAACCAAATGTGATATTTTTGCATTGAGCCCAAAATCCATGGTGGCACCCCTGGCTAGATTTAATATAATAAATCAAAGGATTAAAACCCAATTTTCAGCCATATCATTTAATCAATCTGTGTTCATGCAAGCTCAAAGACTCCAGGATAAAGTAAAAGTGAATCTGCTGCTGTGCTACTGGACACATTTCATGCTGTCAGTATCTGTGACAGAACCGTAAGAGCTTGTCAGAGTCAATCATAAAAGCTCTCATGTTTTGTCACTCAGAGAACACAACTGTGTGTTTACTTTCTGTCCTTCTTACGGATTCATCAGCCAACAGAACTGCTCAGTCAAGATCTTCAGATATGGTGATGACACCATCATTACTGGACTGATTCCAATGATGAAGCAACAGAAGCTCTTCTACACTCTAAAGGGGTTCTAATGAAGTCTAGTCGAAAATTTGGCATAATTCCCTGTTGGAGATGTAAACAGAGTCATTCAGAGTGGCTTGATGCGAAATGATTCATTGCAGAGTCTCGGATTTATTTAGTGATATTTCCAAATTGGTTTCACCCTTTGTACGTGATTGGTTGATTCCTCTGTCAATAAGTAATAGGTAAGGAATCAAAAGTCCTAACCAATGGGAGAGCTTGCTTGGCTGCATTCAGAACTACCTAGGCATCTCAAAAATGCAACCCTTTTGTTTCCAATCAAAATGTATTGATGAAAGAAGAGTATTAATGCATAGTCTTTCCATGAAGGCCAGCTTCCTTCACACACATACTGTGCAACGGTGTAATCGCAGGTTTGAATATCATTGCTTTCCCTTATTTTATGCCTCATTTCTGTACTTTATTGACCATGCTTTGCACTTTTTGTTTGGATACACAGGTGTGCACCAAATAAAAAGTACCACAAACCTTGTTGTTTGACAGCACAGTTTCCTGGATCTTTGATCTTGGATGACCCTTGCTCTGTTTTCTATGCATTGCATGTTCAGACGATGGCACAGGGAGGAACTACAAACAAATCCGAGGAGTGTCAATACTGTCTTAGCGCAGCTACATGCACGCCGTAGCTTTACATCTCGTAGTTTCCCCCTGCAAACTGCTCATGAGCTTTTCATTTGGTTTTAGATCGCTAAGACACTTTAACGTATCAGTTCTTTGGCACTTATTCATATCCATGTTTCATTATTTTGTAACAGGTTAATGCCTGTCAGATTTCAGGGAATTTCGATGACACATACCTGATCTTGATTCTGTGCCCAGTGTTAATCCTCTGGAGAGACAGAAACTTGGATTAAACAGGCTTACATTACAGATCTAGAAAGAATATAGAGAAACTATGTTTGCATATGTAAAGGTAATTAATAAAGTTTGTTTAAATATATACAGTACTTTCAAAACAGCCATTATATATATATATATATATATATATATATATATATATATATATACACACACACACACAACCATTTCCAAAAAAGTTGGGACATTGTGCAAAATGTAAATAAAACCAAAATGCAATAATATGCAAATCATTTAAACCCGATATTTTCAAATGTTGAAAGTGATAAATTTTATTGTTTTTAGAAAAAAAATGCCCATTTTGAATTTGATGACAGCAACATATTCCAAAAAAGTTGGGACAGGGGGCCTGTTTACCGCTATGTTTCATCACCTCTTCTTTCAACAGCACTGTCAAGTGTTTGGGAACTGAGGAGACACTGCTGCAGTTTTGAAAGTGAAATGTTTTCCTGTTCATGCTTGATATATAATTTCAGCTGCTTAACAGTTCGGGGTCTCCTTTGTCATATTTTTAATTTTAGAATGTGCCAAATGTTTTCAGTGGTGACAGGTCTGGACTGCAGGTAGGTCAGTTTAGCACCCGGATTATTTATACGAAGCCATGCTGTTGTAATACATGCAGAATGTGGTTTGACATTGTCTTGCTAAAATAATCAAGGCCTTCTCTGAAAAAGACGTCACCTGGATGGCAGCATATGTTGCCAAAACATGTATATGTTGATCAGTATTAATGATGCCTTCACAGATGTGGGCTCCACCCATACCATGTACACTAATGCACCCCTATACCATCACTGAATACTGGCTTTTGAACTGTGCACTGATAACAAGCTGAGTGGTCTCTTGTTGGCATCAAATTTAAAATGGGCAAATATTAAAAAAAAAAAATCAACCTTCTCAGTTTCAACATTGATATGTTGTCTTTGTACTAACTTCAAAATTATAAGCTCAGCTATTTTTTTTGCATAGGAGCGTATGATCAGATTTTCATTTGATTATGTGATTGGTTTTATTTTGATTTTAGTCAATCTGTGTTGCAGATCAACCAAAAACATCAGCTCTTGGCCAATTTGGCTGTAAATAAATCAGAATCGGACCTGACCTTAAAAATTCATGATTGGTGCACTTCAGTTGCTGATTGTTGCATCACTCAGGAGAAAATCAAGGCCACTCTTGCTTCCTCAGGTGTGGATAAAACTGCCCCCATCAGATAATCAGCACTGAAAGCTTTGATCTCTGAGAGAGAGGAGAAGATCAAGCTGCTTCAGATCTGAAAACATCCACAGGTGTTTCTGTCCATCCTTCCACTGCGAGAAGACCACTCAGTGCTGTGGGTCTGAAAGGATGTGTAGCTGATCAAGAAGAACCTCACTGAGAAAAGGAGATGGACACACCAAACAAAGAAGCTGGACGATGGACTGACCACCCCAGAGCCCAGACCTCAATACCACTAAATGTGTTTGAATACTTCAGAAAATGATCTAACCAGCTTCTAAGCTGTTTATCCTTCTGGGTCGGCGGGGTGCTGGAGCCTATCCCAGCAGTTATTTTGGTGGAAGGCAGGATACACCCTGGACAGGTCACCAGTCCATCACAGGGCAGAGAGACAGACATTTGAACATCTATAGATAATTTATTTTTAACTGTCCCAATAAAGTGGGGCCAAAACATTTGATATATTTTGTTGCTGAGCCTTTTGTGCAATTTTTCCTGACTCTGAAAATGAATTTGGACTGGAAATTTCTTCTGCATGGGACTGTAAATAGTTTCCTTTGATTTGCAATGGGACCAAAGGTAGAAAATGTTAGCATAACTGATATTAGCATGTTAGCACTAATATCTAGAGCACAGACAACAAGGAACGGGACACCTGCCAAGAGGACTGACGATGGTGGGAGTGGACTTGCAGAAAATGTCTGTGGAGTCCCAGCCTAATCAAACTTGGCTGAGTATGAGCTGCATGTTTACTCGGTGGCTACGTTTGTTGTTCCTGTGCTCAGAGGCCTCGTGAAGAGCACACAAGGGCAGTCTTCCTTGAATCTGCTCGATAACGCAAGCTCATGTTCATCGCTGACAGCCTGGTGTTAGCAGACAGCCTGGTGTTATGTCAGAGTAGGTGTCGCCTTCTTCTGAAGGTGTGCATTGTCGCTGATAAGTGGATTGTTTTCTTGTTTGGTTACCTTTGCTTTATCATTAGAAATGAAATGATATGTACAGTGCATGCCTCAGCTGACTGGCTAATTATCATGTAAGCCAATGAGACAATGATGGTCCTCAGATCGATTGCATTAGCAATAGTCTTTACCATGTCTTTGTATGAGTAGTTCCTCAGTTTGTCTCCGCGTGGTTCCACAGTGTGAATTCTCGGTGGGAAAATACCTGGACTGCACCTGAGAGCAGATGGCTGCTGGAGAAAGCCCTACATGGGACATGGTTTGGTGCTTCTGAAAAGCAACTTGGAAATCCTCACAGCTTAAATATTTGCCAGTGTTATCTGATCAAACCTGAATGGTTAGCTACCGAAATGCGCAGGGGTTACCTGACGAGGTGGCAGATCAGTATCCCTTCACGCTGGTGACGCTTCTTCCACCCACGGCTGGAGTACCTATCATCTTTCATCTTGTACTCAGCTGCATGCATTGTTGCTTTGGTCTATTAATAGGGCACCAGGGAGCCTCCCTGCATTTGTCTTGCCGTTTTTCTTGTTGAGAGGAAGGCAAGCGAGGCCTTGTTTGCCCAGGGCTTTGTGCTCTGAGCTTGGTGTTTGCAGTGGAAGGAGTGCCAGAAGAACGAGTGCATGTTTGTGGGTGGAGAAAGCTCAGCTGGAGAGAGTGGGTAGGAGGCTGGAGGAGATTTGGGCAGGCAAAGGTGTTCCTGAGAACCGGAGCCAAGGAATGCCTGGCTTCAGAGGAATCCCCTTTCTACCGTCGGCTCGGTGACTCCATCAAAATCATGACCACATTAACACAACGTGAAATGCATTGATGCTGACCTACTTATGGTGAGCAGGGGCATGCCATTTTTTAAGAATGACATTTGAACCAGGTGTGTGCCATGCAATATATTTCATTTTAACGTACATGAGACAGACTGTATCTGTTCATTATGGTGTTCCAGCAAATTAACGGTTTTCTTGCGCCAAAAACATGAATCATATGCTTCCCTTTTCTTGGGGTGACAGCTGGGAAGCAAAAATCTTCACAAAGTTGTAATCAGACCCTTCTAGATGCTGCTTCTTGTGACTTGGATGTCACTAGTTTTGAGCATATGGTGATAATAGCCAGGATCTATGGATTTTGTTCATGGTGTACCTCAGGGTTACGTAATTGGCCCCTTTTTGTTCTGGCATTACAAGGCCTTTCTTAACATATTTAAGTTGTTAGTTAAGATATATTTGAAAGGAAAAATGTTTCCTAGTCAGTGATAAGGTTCAGACAATTAGAAAAACATACATTTCAAGTTCGGTTAAGGTTCAAATGTCTCGATTATTTAGCATCACATCCCTCAGTCTGAAACAGATTAAGCTGTGACATTTTGCCTGAACCTTTTAGAACTAAGTGAGAACTAAAAACACTCACTTGACATTTCTTACTTCGTAAACATAATTCCTTTCCATCCCACAGCAGACGTTCTCGCTCAATGGATTACGCAACAGTATGGAAACTGAATGCTCTGAAAAGTTGTGATGTAACCTACTGATTTGCCTTTGTGACAGTCATGAAAATTTGATGCAGTTTGCTTATTGACAACATACAGAGACTTTGTCTGGCAACATGAAAACAGCATAATCCATCAGAGTGATTCGAAGGGGTGCATTTAGTCGGTGTAGACCCTGTTCTTTTTCAGAGTGGTAGCCTTGAGAATTGGATCGGGGCTTGTGGGGTTCACTCCTGGTGCAAGGGGTTACGCACCCTCCTCAAAGGGCACATTCTCCACTTTTCAACATACAAAGCCAATTTAGAGATTTATCTAAGGAATTAACATAGTTTACACAGAGTAGAACGAGTGCATGGATCAAGTAACCGATTCAAGCGGTCAAAACGGTGATAAACAGTAGGCTTGTGATAATGCATGACCACTAAACTCCTGTTCCTGGGAGGTCACAGCTCTGGTCATGGTTCGGTTGAGTCCTTCACCCAGCGTTTTTTGTGAACGTGTGTTTGGCAAGCACGTCAAGTTCTAGAGGTTTTAGGTTTCACTGCGGTTCTGTTCCTCCGCAGAGCATTATTCACAGGTTTGCTGGACGTGACAGCTGTTTGTGTAGTGTGCACAATAATGTATGAATCATGGGTCAGTCTAATCTATATCAGCGATTGTAACAATAATCCTGCTGTTTTTATAGTTAATCAATCAGTCTGCATGTTTCACAACACGTTTGAAAATGAAGCGTGAGTGGGGGGGGGTGAAAAATATCTGACTAACCGTCGTGTTCTGGCGCCGTTAGAGGAGCTGGACAGGTGAGTTTGTTTAGTGCACAATCAAGTTTACAAAGCGTAGCGCGTTCCTTCTGTGAGCTCAGATGTAGCCTTTGAAACCCACACAGTTTGTTGAGGGATTGTGAAAGGTTGTGCTGTATGAGCTGGAGGTCCTGAGGGAGCCTCCACTGTTCTTACTCAGAAAGACAGAAAGGAAGAAGCTGCGTGGATCCACCAGACTGAACTCCCCAAACTCCAGAGCAGCGCTCTGTTTAAACCAGGGAACACAGAGGAGGAGCAGAGGAAATATTAAGGATGTGCATTTGTTCTGGATGTGTTTCTCAAGCTGGATTTATCTTCAGAACATTGTTCTGCACTGTCAATGGAGATGGATACCGTTTATCCACAGTGGAGAAAAGTTCATCATCCTTTTTTTGGAGACTCATCTGAGCCTAATTAAAATGATTCATTTCTGACAAGCAAAAATCATGTTGTGTACTTTGGGTATTCACAGTTTAATTAATAATAATAATAATAATAATGTTTGTATTACTGTTGTTATTATTTTTGTCCTTATGTTTGCCATTGGTGGTTGTTGGTATTAAAAAACTGGAACCGATAACTGAATTCAAAACAGAAATATTTTATATTTTTTTAAAGACTTAAAATGATAAAGAACTATCAGCAATATTTCATTTAATCAGTTTTCATTCACACAGAAATAACTGAAATTATTGTTAACATTATTCATTGTTGTTATTGTTGTTGTTGCTGGTGTTCTTGCTGCATTTATTCTTGCTGCTGCTGCTGTAGTTGATGTTATTACTGTGGTCGTTCTGGCTGTTGTTTCTATGGTTCTTGGTGTTGCTGTGGTTGTTATCATTGCTGCAGTTATCACTGTTGTTGCCGCGGTTGTTGTCACTGCTGCTTTGTTGCTTTTGCTGTTGTTATAGTTGTTGCTGCTGCTGTAGTTGATGTTATTATTGTGGTTGTTCTGGCTGTTGTTTCTATGGTTCTTGGTGTTGCTGCGATTGTTGTCACTGGTGTTGCTTTGTTTGATGTTTTGTTGCTGTGGCTGTTATTGTTGCTGCAGTTGTTGTCACTGTTGTTGCTTTGATCGATGCTTTGTTGTTCTGGCTGTTGTTTCTATGGTTCTTGGTGTTGCTGCAGTTGATGTTTTGTTGTTGCTGTGGCTGTTATTGTTGCTGCAGATGGTGTCACTGTTGTTGCTTTAGTTGATGTTTTGTTGTTGCTGTGGCTGTTGTTGCTGCAGATAGTGTCACTGTTGTTGCTTTAGTTGATGTTTTGTTGTTGCTGTGGCTGTTATTGTTGCTGCAGATGGTGTCGCTGTTGTTGCTTTAGTTGATGTTTTGTTGTTGCTGTGGCTGTTATTGTTGCTGCAGATGGTGTCGCTGTTGTTGCTTTAGTTGATGTTTTGTTGTTGCTGTGGCTGTTATTGTTGCTGCAGATGGTGTCGCTGTTGTTGCTGCGGTTGTTGTCACTGTGGTTGCTTTGGTCAGTGTTTTGTTGCTGTTGTTATAGTTGCTGCCTCTGCTGTTGCCATAGGTTGATGTTATTACTGTGGTCATTCTGGTTGTTGTTTCTAAGTTTCTTGTTGTTGCTGTGGTTGTTATCATTGCTGCAGTTATCACTGTTGTTGCTGCGATTGTTGTCACTATTGTTGCTTTAGTTGTTGTTTTGTTGTTGCTGTGGTTCTTGTTGTTGCTGTGGTTGTTATCGTTGCTGCAGTTATCACTGTTGTTGCTGCGATTGTTGTCACTGTTGTTGCTGCGATTGTTGTCACTGTTGTTGCTTTAGTTGTTGTTTTGTTGTTGCAGTGGTTCTTGTTGTTGCTGCAGTTGGTGTCGCTGTCGTGGCTGCAGTTATTTTCGTTTACTCTGAACAAGCTTGTCTGTGGGCTGTTGTACAGTCTAACAGTGACATTCAGGAACTACAGGAAATCACAGTTGTCAGTATTATGGCTATTATTATTAGTAGTAGTAGTATTAGTATTATTGTTGTTGCTGGTACTGATTGGTGTGGTGTAAGAGTGCTTGGCCCCAGAGGGAGGTGCTTCCTCCTCCTCCTCCTCCTCCTGCTTTTGCTGCTCCTCCTGTTTAAAGCCTGTGTGGAGTTTAGCTCCTGCAGTGTTAACCTGCGCAGCTTCACCGTTTCTGCTCCTCACGCCTCGTGGACTTTGGGTTCGGAGACGCGCGCGGACACGCTCGGCATGTTGGGTAAGCAGCTTTAATCTCATTATCAACTCTCACTTTCACTTCTGATGAGACTTGGCCTTTAATTCGAGGCTGATAAGTGCTCTGGCTGGGTCTGGGCTGGTTGTGTGAGCGAGTCAGCAGCTCTGTTTTGACTGTGTGTGGAGCGTCGGGGTGTGTTTGGCGGCTGAAGGTGCTGCTGTTTGTAACTCTCTGGTTTGTGTCAGAAAGGCTGAGAACGGTGTCATATTGATTCAGTACCTCCCCTGCAGACTCCAAACAGTCTGTAATGGAGCAGAGTGAGAGTGTAGAGCGGGTCGTTCTGCTACAACTGAGTCTAAAGTTCCTTAACTGACCAGTTCAGAATACACCTTTAACATAGTAAACTCACGATCAGCGATTTCTACATCACCATGAACTATTTTTAAGTCACAGTAAATTGTTTTTAAGTCACACCTCATCAGTTTCATCCCTGCAGCGGGACGTTACAGTGGACATTGGCAGGTTTGGATGAAGTGCTCTGAAGTCCAGCTCAGAGGCAGATTATTCACACTGTTCATACTGAGCTAATTACAAAATTCAACTTGCGCAATGTTATGTAGTTATTAGATATACAGTTGCCAGAGAACACACTTAAACACAAAAAATGTTAAATATAAAATTAAATGTAAACATTTTAGAGCATCATTTCAAAACTTAACATATGAAATGTGCCTTAACTTTATGCCCAGGCCACTTCTTATGTTGTAGGATTTTTTTTTTATTGAATTCAGCAAATAAACAGTAATTGTGGATTTATTTTCAGTCCAAAAAAAAAATTCAGTCTATTGAAATTTTGAGATTTGCATTATTTTAATTTGACATTTTAAAGCACTACATCTTTGTTTATATATATATATATATATATATATATATATGAACAAAAAATATATATATATATTTTTTTTTCTTTTTTGGTATTTTTAGGACACACCACAAAAAACCTGACCATAGACACAGTTACTTACTTAGAAGAACCACTTTTGGTTCCTTACAGAATGAGAATTGAATAAAGAGATTTGATTTTAAAGGCGTAAAAGATTCTTCACATATTGTAAAATTTGTTTCGCAATTTAAAACCTTTACATTACATCCCATTTACAAAAGTCCCATCCACGAAAAGGTTCTTTGGGGAACCAAAAGTGGTTCTTTAATGGTGTTGGACTTTTTGGCACCTTACATTTTGAAAGAGTTCATGATAAACTATGTTTTCTGTGGCGTGTCCTAAAAACACCAGCAATTTTAAAGCTTTTAAATATTCGTTTTGCCAAAAAATACAAAGTGTGATATATTTTTGATAGCTAAGGAATATCATACATGCCTCATTTTGTGATTAGTCTGATGTAAATGAGTAAATGAGGCTGAGTGATAATGTTTCAGATCCATGTTTGCTGTATCGTCCCGTTGCGGGTATGAAGTTCTCATGCAGTGACTCTGATTTGCATCTCCTAGTCAGTTTGTACTTTCATATGAGCTCAGCAGAGCAGAGAACGTCACGCTTGTTAGGTTTTCGCCTGATTATACGTCCGAGTGCGTTTCTGTGAGGCTGCTTTGAGCTGTTCAGTTCAGCACAGCGTCTGCGTCTTTTCTCACGGACACACTGCGGGTGATCCAGCGGTGATGTGTACAGAATCGGGATGGGCACTGATTTCAAGGATATACTGGAGAATTATTCAATTTAATAAGTCTAGTAAGTTTAAAAAAGGCCAGTAACCATGTGTGATTATTGGAAATGTAAAAACATAACAGTGGAAGTAAAAATCTCTACACGTTTACACAGTTTTGATCTGCACAGTAAACAGCAGCATATGGCCTTAATCATTTCATATTTATTTCAATTGTAAATTGTTGATTATTTGGTGTTATAAGGAAATACAGGAAATGTGTATGCAGGAGCCCTTACCCCACAAATAATATATAAAACAACTTTAAAGGGCCCATATTATGGAAAATTATATCTCCTCTATTTTAATATAGTATATACTATGTACTGTATCATGTAGTACTCTTTACTCTTTGGTCCGTATTTTAGAAACTAAGCTGTAAAAACAGCCTGTTTTGACTTTGCTGTTTCTGTGATGTCACAAAAACCAGTGTGTTTGCATGTGTCTGCCTCTTTAGCCTACTTTAGCAGTTTAGCCCCAGTTACTGTTGCTGAAATTAAACGGAAATTGATTTTTGAATGTGGCACAGCCAATCAGAACCGATCTCACTGGCAAACATCAGTCTTCAAAACACAGTTACAAAACCAGATGGTTTAATTCTGAGGGATAAAGAGGTTATGGAAAAATGAATTATGGCTGTTTTTCTTAAATACTTATTTTCACTCAACAAAACAGGTTAAAATAGTTCAAAAGTAGTTAGAATAGTTTGAGTAAAAATAGTTCAGTCTATTATACTAGTTCAGGTGAAATTTCAATTTTTTTAATTTAGATTTTTTTTTTTTTTAATTTTTGGTGAATATCAGTATTTTTAGGACACAACACAAAAAAACTGACCATAGACACAGTTACTTACTTAGGAGAACCACTTTTGAATCCTTAAAGAACCACAGTTAAATAAAGAGATTTGATGTTAAAGGTTTGAAGAATCATATCATTAAAAAGTTTCTGTAGCAAATTAAAACATTTACATTCCATTCCAAAATGGCTTTCTAAAGAACCTTACACTAAAAGGTTCTTTGGGGAATCAATAGCGGTTCTTTAATGGCTTTGGTTCTTTTTGGCCCCCTTATTTTACATAGCTCAAGATGAGCTGTTTTCTGTGGTGTGTCCTAAAAACACCAGCAAATTTAAAGCTTTTAAGTGTTTGATTTCCCAAAAAATACAAAATGTGATATATTTCTAAGAACTAAAAAATATCCTACTTCATTTTGTGATGCATTTGCTGTTAGTGGCTGTTTTTTCATACCTAATGCCCCATAAATGCCCTTTTTCACTGGGCTTCAGATTTAAAAGCATGCTATGTGGAGACTGTTCAGTAGGACCAAAGCGTGAATGACCGGCTCTGGCCATTTCTGTGTCCACAAGCATAATTTGTCCAGCTCAGGAGCACAGAAGGTGCCTCAGATGGTCTCCAGAGAGCTACGCTGACCCCCTAACCAGATCATGCACGATAGCCATTTATCTCTTGTAGTTACATTTGCGTTACGGAGGCCTTTTCATTTTATTATGAATATACAAACAGGGTGTCAGCATTTATGTAGTCATTACATATAAGGGCTATTCATTTATCTAATGTTTGCATCTGTAGTGGACGATCCTTGGAGACCCTCGTGGTCAGGAGCCTTGGTGGACCCCCAGTAATCCATCCCTGTACAGAAGGTTCAATAGAAATCTATCAGTAAAATAGCTCTGGTTTTCAACAGTATGGTATTTTAACTGTATTTTAACAATGACGATATTGATAGTTTTGTTAATGTAACATTGCCATTATAAGATTAATTGACCCTTATTAGTCCTGCAACGGGGAAATTTCACCTCTGCGTTTAACCCATCCGTGAACTGAAACACCACATACACTCTAGTGAGCACACACACACTAGGGGGCAGTGAGCACACTTGCCCAGAGCAGTGGGCAGCCCAGTCCGCAGCGCCCGGGGAGCAGTTGGGGGTTAGGTGTCTTGCTCAAGGACACCTCAGTCATGTGCTGTCAGCTCTGGGGATCAAACCGGCGACCTTCTGGTCACAAGGCTGGTTCCCTAACCTCCAGCCCACGACTGCCCTCTATTATATTGTTTACATTAATGTAATAAGCTTTATTTCCATAATATTGGACCTTTTCTATTCTTCTGCTCATTATGGCCTAAAGAGCGTCAAAAAAGGGTTCTTTGAAAAAATACCACAGAAAAAAAAATGCAATGATGTAAATGAGATATGAGTGCGAAGAACCTTGCAGTCCATGTAATGCTAAGGTTCTATAGCAATTAAAGGGTTTTCCCAGAACACAAGACTCTTAGCAAAAAGGGTTCTGCAAGTTTGTGTGACTTATCACAATAACTGCTTGTACTGAACTTAAGGATGCCATAGAAGAACCACTTTTGTTTCTCTACAGAACCACATTTGAAAAGAGATTTGTGAGTGTGAAGAACATTTTAAAGGCTTTGCATGATATAAATATTCTTTACCAACTTTTAGAGTTCTTCCCAGAGTCTTTAGTTCATGTAGAGGTTCTTTCAACTTTAGAAGAGTTCTTAAAATAAACCATCTCCATTACAAACATGGACCATCCATTGAAAAGGCATCTTCTCGTTGTGTAGAGAAACATTTCTGGCACCTTTATATTTGAGAGTGTATGTAGAACCTTTGCTTAAAGAACCATAAACTGGTTTCCCGTCATAGATAAAAACTTCAGTGAGTCCTGTCTTCAGTGAGTGTGTTTACATGCACTCAACAATCTGATAAGTGCAGAAAAACTGATTTTGTCAGCAGTCCGATCAACGTGTTTACGTGCTCTTGAGTAATCAGCTTTTTTTAAAACATTGCGCCGCTTTACCTGAAAATATGAACACACATCATCTAGAAGATGAAGAATATTTAAATCCTTTACTTTGTCAGGTATGTATTTGGTTTCAGTGTCGCTGCGTCTCGCGGCGACGCTGCTCGCTTATTTCCGGTACCACCGTCTGTTTTTGCTCATGCCTAGACTGAGACATCCGAAAGAAATCAGAGTAAGAGCTCACAGCACCGAGAAATCGGATTACTGAGCTAAAATCCAGCCTCTTTATCGGATTCTTAAACATTTACATTACATTTACATTTACGGCATTTGGCTGACACTCTTATCCAGAGCGACTTACAATTTGATTATTTTTTTTACACGGGGGGTCAAGGTGGTGTTAGGAGTCTTACCCAAGGACTCTTATTGGTATAGTGTAGGGTGTTTGCCCTGGTGGGGGATTGAACCCCAGTCTACAGCGTAGAAGGCAGAGGTGATAACCACTACACCTACCAACCACACAATCAGATTTCTAGAAAGATAGATAGATACTTTATTGATCCCCAAGGAAATTTAGCAAATTCTAGACGTTACACTGATCTAAGAAATCAGAGTGTGCTGTTTACACGACCATTTGAGTAATCGGATAACTGCAGAAATCCGATTCGGATTGTATGTAAACACACACAGCGTTCTATATGTAACCAGTGCATTTACTAAAGAACCCTGGAAAAAGTGATGATAGGAATGTTCTTTCATTTTCATTTTCAAACTTCTATTTAAAGCAGAGCAGCAAAGAAGAACAGGCGCCGAGTAGTTAGAGCAGTGGCGTCAAACTCAGCCACTAAAAAGGCCATATGAAAAAATCCCAGCAAATCTGTGGACCAGTTTTTTCTTGACATTTTGCCTTGACCCGAACGGGCCACCGTTTATTCAAAATATGCCCAAACTGCAACAGCAAAACAGGCATTGAATATTTATTCAAAAATAATTCTAAATAAAAATAAATTGCTTTCTTAACTTTTTTAAAACTACCTATTTGCTTGAACCAGACACCAGGCTTCTTTTCTCTGCGTGTAACTGCTGGTCTATAGATTGTTGTTCAGGGGGTCAGAACGCACACTGTGTTGCAATGCATGCTGGGGTCTGTAGTGCATCTCAGGGTGAAATCAGGCTAGGAAGAATACACACACATACACACACACACACACACACACACACACACATCTTCTAAGCTGCTTCTCCCTCAGGGTTGCGTGGGATGCTGGAGCCTATCCCAGCTGTCATCGGGCGGAAGGCAGAATACACCCTGGACAGGTCACCAGTCAATCGCAGGCTAATAAGAATAGAAAATTAAAATAATTTTACTGGCCGAAATTGACCGTGTCATGGGCCTGACTTGGCCTTGAGTTTGACATGTCGGACTTAGAGCCTGAAGGGTGAGTTTTAATGTTCTTAATGGTGTGTTGGCCTCAAGCAGGGCCATGAGATCAGGCCACATAAACCTGTCGGAGGTTGTGCAGTTAAATGGGCATTTGACGCTGAAAGAGTTGGTGGAGAAAGTTTGTGTCTATATGCGCTGGCGGTGGGGGAGAGGCAGCGATGTCTGTGTTTAAAGATGTGTTTGAATATTCTTACCATCTGGACAATAACATCTAAGCTATTAAATGAGTATGTGATGATTTGAACAGCAATTCAGGCCTGATCCAAACATCAGAGATCACCTTCATTTAGGGAAGGAAGCAGAAAACTATACAGAAGCCTCGACAACTAAATCTAATCTCAGAGGACTGAGTGTTTAGTGTTTTAATTCCAGCTTCCGTTCTTTTCAGGAGGCTCGCTTTCAGTTCCTCAAAGAATCTGCAGACAAAGTTCAGTCTTAGAAGCTGGTTTAGATTTTCTGAAGTGATTAAACCCATTCAGTGGTGTTGAGGTCTGGACTCTGGGGTGGTCAGTCCATCGCCCAGCTTCTTTGTTTGATGTGTCCGTCTCCTTTTCTCAGTGAGGTTCTTCTTGATCAGCTACACGTCCTTTCAGACCCACAGCGCTGAGTGGTCTTCTCACAGTGGAAGGATGGACAGAAACACCTGTGGATGTTTTCAGATCTGAAGCAGCTTGATCTTCTCCTCTCTCTCAGAGACCAAAGCTTTAAGCGCTGTTTATCTGATGGGGGCAGTTTTGGTGTCGACCAGGTCTTCCAGGTGGTTGTTAGGAGCCCCACTGTCTCTGTAGCTCTTTTCCTTTGACTTTCTCCTTCCTTAAGTGGATTATCTTAGATCTAATCTTCTCAGAAATGTTGCTTGAAAAATGAACAGCTGTTTTTTTTTTTTTTTACTTGAAATTAAATAGATGAAGGCTGGTCTCTGATTTGTTTCACAGCACTGTACTGACCACATGTTAATTGTGACAAACTGTGTATTAGCAGACTCACTTGGTTGTGCATAGTGCTGCTTTAGCGACTGTCTGTCAGAAGTTTGGGGACACCTTCCAACTTTGAAATATGAGTTCTCGCACTGTTATTTTTCAACAAGCCAGCAAAGGTTTAGTTTATCGTAAAGCAGCCGTGCTAATGCTTTGTATCTGTTTATCTTCAACACTCAGCTTCATGCCCGTCAAAGTGTCCTTGATATGAGAGCAGGTTTTATCTATAATAATAATAATGCTATGACGGTTTTCTTTCCTGAACTGTGGTTAAAAGCACATATTGAAACTCTTTTGGTGGCAAAGTTGCTCTAAACCCCTGAAATTTTTGAATCCTGATGGGTTCTGACATCATCACTCGGGGAGAAAATGGGCGTGGCTTTGGCTTTTTGTTCCCAAACTTGCACAAATATTTACATGCACGATATTATTTTCCTCTCAATAAACCTGATTGGGTTCAGTATAGTAAGTTATTGCAAAGTGATATTATATCATTTGTATAAAAACATTAAAAATGAACTAGTCTCCAAACTTCTGAGGCCAGTATAATTAATTAATTTAATATTTGAGTAATCTGCGTTGGTATGTGCCCGCGTGAACACGTAAATCGTAATCTTATCTGGTATCTTTTCCCATCCCTGCCTGAAAGAGCGGGTTGTAACTGAATGAATGAGCAGCGCTGACTTACGGTCTGTTGCGACTTTTCCTCAAAAAGGACACAGTTTGGCCTTAGCTGACCTCGCTGAGGGTCAGCGCTGCCATCTGGGGGCCATCTGAGAGGCCTTCTGTGCTCCTGAGCTGGACAAAGTATGCCTGTGGACACAGAAATGTCCAGAGCTGGTCATTCCCACTTTGATCCTACTGAGCAGTCTCCACAAAGCATGCTTTTAAATCCGAGGTCCAGTGTAAAAGGCTTATACTTATGGACATTTTAATAACTCACTTATTGTTCATTTAAAAAGCCTATGTCATGGGAAACGTCACTCTGCTCACCTATTTTATTTGTAAATAGCAAAGTTAAAAGTTTGAGCTGAAAAATAGCACCAATTTACTAATATTTACATTTATGGCATTTGGCTGACGCTCTTATCCAGAGCGACTTACAGTTTGATCATTTTACACAGGGAGGCCAAGGTGGTGTTAGGAGTCTTGCCCAAGGACTCTTATTGGTATAGTGTAGGGTGTTTACCCAGGTGGGGATTGAACCCCAGTCTACAGTGTAGAAGGCAGAGGTGTTAACCACTACACTAACCAACCACTAATAATAATGGGCTTAAAGTATTAAAGAGACGGTTCTCAGTTTTCCCCTTATACCAAGTACAGTCAGGATTTGGCATCTAAAGTTTGCTTTCGATTTAAAAATGCAGTTAGCGCCATGCTAATTTGTGAGCTATAGGCTTCCATTACTTGTTAGCCAACGCAAAACTAAAGAGGCGAACTTCAGAACTTCTCTCGGCCGATCAACTCCATTTGGGTTAAGGACATAAACTGCGTACATCTGATTTTTCACTGGACCGTCCCTTTAATGCCTCTGCCCCGCTTCCCTTCAGGCCGTCCATCAAGGCCTCTGACATGACAGTTAGAACAGGACATTTTTGGGGGAAAACTAATGAAACCACAGATGTTCTGCTTGAAAAGTTGGAACTGACTCCCTCCCCCTTGTGGTTACAAGATAAAAAGTTTGACCCATTCGTTCTGATACGCCCCCACACCCCCCCCCCCCCCCCCCCCCCCAACCCCCACCCCCCAAGCACCACCTTCAGCTATTTCTCTGCTGACTCCAGAATGCAGCGTAATTGTTGCTTCAGTCTAGTTATAGCCACAAATTGTCCCTGTAAGCTTAGCCTTTGACACCGCTGGGTAATTTGCCCTGATTGTGGCACAGGCCAAGCCAGAGTAAGAACAGCTCTCAGTGCCACGGGGCAGGCCGGGTCTGGAGCTGTTTATAAAACAGAGTTCCGGCTCTACGGTCTGATTGGCAGAGCCACGTTTGAAGCCGCTGTAAACAAAGCAGTAGGCTGAGGCTATTTTATTCAGTACGTGTAATGACCGCACGATATTTCATATCAATTGAAATCCATTCATATGAATTAGAAACCACTGTGCTGGTAATGAGACACTCTTCACTATGTTGCTTATGCTGCTCAGGAGCCACAAGCCTACTGTTCGTGAGCTACAGTACTCGGTGCGAGTGTTTATTTCAGGCTTTACTAAATGGGTGATTCCACAACTGAGCCCTTGTAATGAAAGGTATATCTTATGAGCATGATATGGTATGACATTGTTTAATGTGCTGTATCTAAAATTAACCCCTTAAAAGCCCAGGCCATTCCCTCCTGAGGCTTATTATTACGTCCGTACAGGGATTTCAGTGAGAACTATCTGAGCTATTCTTAGGTTATATAAGGGTGTAATAAAAATTTAAATATAAACTAAAACTAAATGTTAACCTAACTTGATACAAGAAGGCACACAGATGTAAGTCTGAAAAGTAAAATACAAGAGGCGTGTAGGACATGGGCCCTTTAATTGTTCAACTGGTGTATAAACTTTAAATTTTATGGCAAAGTTTTAGGTCTGTGCTGAAAAAGCATGAGTTTACTAATAATGGGCTACAGCAGGGGCCTTTAATTAAAAGTCAATAAGGTCCAGTTAGAGAAAATTTCCTCAAGCGAAGGTCCAGAACATCATAATGTCTAACCTGCTACTTTACTGAAGTAGCCGAGCAGGAATATCAACATCTTATACAGTCGACAGCTGAATATCAGATCAAATAAAGTCCAGTTCAGTCAGATTTCAAAAACATTTATTGCCAGTTTTCTCTTTTTAGAGTCACGTCATGTGGAATAACTTCTTAACTCACTTTCTTCTCTGACTGCTGTTTCTCTCCTCGTCCCTCCCGTCTGGCGTCGCTCACTCGACTCTCAATGCTCACCGTAATGCACAGATCTGATTGGCTGAGTAGTGTCATGTGTCATATTTACAACGCATGTGATTGGTCTGTGAGTTTCCTGGGCCGCTAAAGTCGTACCGTAAAGGTAAAAATTTCACCATATAGAGAATCATTTAAGCATGAAATGGTCCTAAATATAACTCATGGTTCAAAACGGAACTACAGCCTTTACTAAAAAACCCTTGAAGAGCCGTCTTTTTGGGGTCTGTATCCTTACTCTGTTGGAAATGCAGGTTCTATGCAGGTGCAATTTTCGCTCATCAAGGTACAAACAGTGTAAATGTTCCCTCAAAGCTCCAGCAGTGGGTTTGAGGTCCGATTGTGGAGCTTAAATCAGGTTCTCCAGGTGAAAAGTTGGTATTTTGTTCCTTTTCATAACTGAATGTTTTAAAACAGAGCAGTAGAATAAAAGCCTGGAGGCGAGGCGGGGTGTGTGGAGTCAGTGCAGCTTAGAACAGATCATTTCAGTGTATGATGGTTCAGTTATGTTCCCTGACTGAAGGTACTGAGATGAACCCTTGATGAAACCACCCCAGAGACAAGAGGGGTTCTGCCCCAGTGACAGTTTAGTACCTTTATTTCTGAGAGTGTTCTTACAGGGTTGGGAGGATTACTTTAAAAGTCTATTCTGTCACTTTTTCACTGAAAATGTAACTTCACACAAAGCAAACCCAAAACTGCTTTATGAAACAGAATAATAGACAATAAGTGACTGAAATATTGTGCCTCACGCAAACAAAACATTTGTTCAAAAATCTTTCTACTAAAGTCAAAAGATCAATACGTCATCTAATTTGAGACCCTTCATCAACAACACCTACAAATAGAGGTCAATCTGAAAGCTAACTGTCCCTCATGCACTCTCTCTGCTAAAAGGCTGTACTGGTTCATCAAGTTTCCTGTGTGCTGTGCTCAGACTTTGATGATAGTAATTTACAGACGCTCCCTAATCAGACAACAACGTGTAAAAGACCTTAATTCCACATGAAAACGAAGAGAAAGTTGATCATCTTAGTTACAGATAATAATCAGTTACTCAAATGAACATTTTGCACCATCATTCAAAAACTACTGAAGAAAGAAATAATTCACGCGGAAACGAAACCCAGCCACTCTTTTTTCCCCTCTTTTCACGATTCAGAGCTTTTCATTAACGTTAGCTCACTTCAGCATTAAAATCTGCCAAGTTAACTTTCACATTCATAACTAGTTAAACAGTAGAATTTTACAGAGGCCCTGATGGGATGTGGTGTATTTTTTTTAGTTAAAATCTAGATACTATCAGGTGAGCACCCGATACTATTAGGTGAGCACTGAATAATATCAAGTGAGCACCTGATACTAGTAGAAAAAAACAAAACAAAGCGACGTAAAGATGATAATGTAAGTTTATTGGTTCAGTTAATAACTGAACCGATAAACTCACTTGATAGTTTCTGATGCGCACTTGATATTATCTGGTGCTCACCAAAAAGTTTTGGGTATTCACTTGATAGTATTGTGTGCTCACCTGATAATATTGGGTGCTCTCCACTTAGTCCTGGGTGCTCACTTGATAGTATTGGGTGCTCACCACATAGTATTGGGTGCTCATTTGATAGTTTCTGGCGCACATTTGATAGTATCTGGTTCTCACCAAAACAAAAAAGTTTCGGGTGCTCACTTGATAGTATTGGGTGCTCTCCACATAGTATTAGGTGCTCACTTGATAGTATCTGGTGCATACCAGATTAAAAAAAAAAACTAAAAAAACACCACATCAGGGCCTCCACTGAATTTCACAGAAAGAGAATGAACAGTTTATTTGCAGATCAGATTAGTTTGCTGCTGGTTCAGATGTCTTCAGGAAAACGCTGCAGATCTCAGTTCTGACCATGTTGGCTGGCCAAATAAAACACTGTGAGCTCCTGCTGTGAGGCAGAGGCCTCCACACACCCTCTCCCCCAAATTAAGAACTCGTCAAATCTACACGATTCAAAGATTTATTAAGATTTATTAATACAAAAAGTCAATTTAGATAAAAGGTGACGGATCTGTGTTCATGTGGTTTGAATGTAATCCTGCTGGTAAGATCAGGACATACCCATAATCTGATTATGGTCTTTTGTACCGTAGAGAGGACAACTACCACTCCGTAATGTTGTCCGGGTTTCTCGAACACTAGGGGGCGCTGCCAAGCGAGTCCAGAACGAATGGGTTAAGATGGAGCATTTGAGCAAAATCGTAGTTCATAAATGTTGAAACCTTTTTTAAATGTAAAAGAATACATTCATTTCCTGAAAAAAGACCAGGCTAAAATCGTTTAACACATTTTAATAACGTGGTTATATTTTTAAGAGCTTTTAAACTCGACCTCATGCACGTTCATGACGTCAGGGAGCACAAACAGCCAATGAGCTGCTCCGCTCGCCAGCCAACCTTTTAGCCATTGAGCTCCTTTCACCCACTTTCACTGAGAACTCGCTCACGGGCGCCCGCCGGTGTTTTGCAGTTATGTAATGAGTGAAACAGGAAGAGGCCAGACTCTTGAACCGGCTCTGGTACAGGTTTTTTTTTTGTATAGTGATTATGTCACACTTAGCGTGTTTACATGCATTTAATAATGAGTATGGGGAAATTCTGGGTCTACATAAGTCAGACAGTAGTCAGATTTCTGCTTTGCATCCAGCTAATAAACTCACAGAAGAAGACATGACGTAAACGTACAGTAAAACCAAAAATTCATGCCACGGCACTTTTTTTAAATTCTTTTTTTATTAAAACACTTTGCCACGTTGAAAATATGAACATGCATCCTCTAGAACAGGGGTCTTTAATTAAAAGTCAATAAGGTGCAGATCAAGAAAATTTCCTTAAGCAAAGGTCCGAATCATCGTAATGTCTAACCTGCATCATGACTCAGTGCCATATACTGTTTACTGAAGTTGCCTAGTTGGAATATCAACATCTAATACAGTCGACAGCTGAATATCAGATTAAATAATTCAGTCATATTTCAACATTTATTGTCAGTTTTCTCTTTTTAGAGCACGACATGTGAAATAATCTGGCTCACTTTCTTCTCTGACTGCTGTTTCTCTCCTCGTCCCTCCCCTGTGTGTGAGTCACTCACTCGAGTCTCACAGCACAGATCTGATTGGCTGAGTAGCGTCACGTGTGATATTTAGAACGAATGCGATTGGTCTGTGAGTTTCCTGGGCCGCTAAAGTCGTACCGTAAAGGCTAGAAAAGCTACGCAGATTAAAACAGGACCACCCCATCAACGTTAAATAATTCTCCATAGTTTGTCAGTTACAGGCACGGTTCAGGTCCACGTCCAGTCTCAGACCACAGTCCACCTATTAGTGACCTCTGATCTAGAAGATTTTTTTAGAATTTAGAACCATTTTCCAGCTGTTTAATTAGACCTCTGCATTTAACCCATCCATGCAGTGAAACGCCACATACACACTAGTGAACACACACACTAGGGGGCAGTGAGCACACTTTCCCGGAGCGGTGGGCAGCCCGATCCACAGCATCCGGGCAGCAATTGGGGGTTAGGTGTCTTGCTCAAGGGCACTTCAGTTACGGTCTGTCAGGGGATCGAGTCGGCAACCTTCCGGTCACAGGGCTGGTTCCCTAACCTCCAGCCCACGACTGCCCCAATTTAAATCCTTCATTTCGTCAAGCATGTTTTTGCCTTTATTGTCACTCCAAAAGTGTTTTGCTGCGTCTCGCGGTGACGCTGCTCGCTTATTTCCGGTACCGCCGTCTGTTTTTGCACAAGAGCAAACTGAGAAATCTGAAAGAAATCAGAGCAAGAGTTCACAGCGCTGAGAAATCGGGTCACTGAGCTAAAAATCTAGCTCTCTCTATCAGATTATGGTCAGATTATTGAGTGCATGTAAACACACTCGCTGTACGTGTTCCGTTACTACCAAACTGCCTGCGTACGCCTGCCGGAATTGTCTTTAGCGGCTGCCTGCATCGTTCAGCCGCACGGTGATGCTCACTTTCACAGCTCACAGTGAGTCATACTGTGCCCTCAACAAGTCTGCATGGCTTTGATGAAGAGTTGGCTGTGTCTGAGCAGGTTTAGAGATGTTTTGGGGTTTTATTTACAGAAAATATTTGGGTGACTATTGACTTCCAGTGTGAGCAAGCAAGCAAAAAGAAGCAAAATTTGAACACCAAACATATCTTGTCTGATCGAGCCTTTAAGCCTGAGATTTTACCGGGTAAATAATAAAGGAAGTGGCTATTTGGAAAATTGGTGTGCTTTAACATATTGTATTTTATAGCCAGACCAATAACAAAAACAACCATTCGCTGTGATGAAACCTTTGAATGGACTGTCGCTTTATTCACTACCAGTTCCATTCAGGCCTCTCGGGCAATCAAGCGAATGCACTTTACAGTTGTGTTATAAAACATCATTCAGAAGTGAACAGGACCGTATTTGGCTCTTGATTCTCAGCTTGTTGCTTCATACTTTACTCCAGTCCCCTGTTCACATTACAGCACGCAGAAACTGATGAACGATATTACCTTTTCTCTTTATCAGATCATCTCTCACCAAAAGCCCCAAATTTCTTTGCTTTTTGCTGAGGAATGTTAAGTAGGCTTGTTTGTGTTTGTGGCTGGAAGCAGTTCTTTAATACAATAAGCTGTATTCTTCTGCAATTGCCAGGTCAGATGCATTAATCATGATGCCGTCGGAGCCTTTGAAAGGGCCGGCCAGGCCATTACTCGAAGCCAGTCTGGGGTCGAACCGGGGCGACATGGAAACGCTTTGAATGTCGTTTGTTCATCCAGACACGCTAATGGCCGTCTTTCCCCCTCCTTGACCTTAATTTGAACAAATGAGACCTCAGCTACAGTACAGGGTGGTGAGGATGGGCCGGTCAGAGTGGAAACCTGAATATACCTGAGGATTCATTCAGAGACTAAAAAGGAAGAAATAATTAGAGCATCTGCTTAGTTTAAACCCTTAACCTCCCAGGTTTATTGCATGTTCAGGCTTATTGTTCAGTAACTACAGTGACTTCAGGGAAGCTGCCCGAGCCGTTCCTTACAGAAGTGTAGAAAAAAACGTTGGGCACTGGACAATTAAGGGGTTAATCATTTGATCCTGAGCTTGACTGGACCCTTCAAAAGGTTTCTGCATCAGCTTGCTCTCGCTGTAGGTATTATAATATAGACTGAGCTGTAGTGAAAAAGCTCAGCGTCTACAGGCGGCATGTTTGTTCAGCTTTGTTAAAATAACATCTACTTTTGTTTGATTGTTTGTCTGACTGAGTCATATGATCTCTGAGATTAAGATTATTAAATTAAGATTATTTTAATAGACTGTTCAATAGCTGTTACATCTCTCTCATTCTCTCTATTGTATTCTCTCTCTCTCTCTCTCTCTCTCTCTCTCATTCCCTCTCATTCTCTATCTCTCGTATTCTCTCTCTCTCTCTCTCTCTCTGACTGTCTCTCTATCGCTCTTTCTCTCTCTCTCTCTCTCTCTCTCATTCCCTCTCTCATCTCCCCTCTCTCTCTCTCTCATTCCCTCATTCTCTATTTCTCTCATTCTCTCTCTCTGACTGTCTCTCTATTGCTCTTTTTCTCTGTCTGTCTTTCTCTCTCTCTCATTCTCTCTCTCTCATTCTCTCTCTCTCTCTCTCTCTCTCTCTCATTCCCTCTCATTCTCTATCTCTGTCATTCTCTCTCTCTCTCTCTCTCTCATTGTCTCTGACTGTCTCTCTCTGACTTTCTCTCTATCGCTCTCTTTGTCTGTCTTTCTCTCTCTCATTCTCTCTCTCTCTATCTTTCATTCTCTCTCTCTCTCTCTCTCTCTCTCTCTCTCTCTCTCTCTCTGACCGTTCAGACAGAACCTCTGGAGTGAAATATTATCTCCTCCGTTGCCCCTCTCCCCCTTAATTTATTCCCATTTAAGGACTTGCTCACCCAACTGTTCCCTTTCTGTCATTCCCTCCTAAAATGCATTTAATCATGTCTGTATTTGGGTATTGTAGCGAAAGGCAAGACGCTCCGATGAAGAGAGAGAAGCTAAAGCTGTTTGTTCAGGAGACGCTTCAAAAAGGAGAGGAAAGGATCACTGAAACACGGCACGCTGTCCAGAGCGAGTGAGGGTGATTCACTGAGAATCTCTAGGCCTGCAGTTCACCTCTCTGCTTCGGCTACAGGTGCATTCTTTCATAGCAACTGTTGCTAGGTTGGACAAGCTTTATAGAACTCTGTCAACTATCCCATTCAGCCGAGTGAGAAGCTGTAGCCATGACTGTAGCGTGCAATCAAGTTAATTGTTGTGTAATTGAGTTAATTTTAGCATGGTGGCTAATTCGTTACTGTTCTTTTCACCCGGCTTGACTTTATTCATCACTTTTGGTCAAAATGTGTTATTTATTCACATTATGTGTGACCTTTCCATATTTTCCCAGCTTGAATAAAAAACGTCTCTAAATGTAGGTATTGTGATATAAACCGACTCTGTTCTACAGTTTCTCATTAGGCTGAATGAATAACCGACTCTAAATGTAGGTATTGTGATATAAACCGACTCTGTTCTACAGTTTCTCATTAGGCTGAATGAATAACCGACTCTAAATGTAGGTATTGTGATATAAACCGAGTCCGTTCTACAGTTTCTCATTAGGCTGAATGAATAACCGGCTCTAAATGTAGGTATTGTGATATAAACCGAGTCTGTTCTACAGTTTCTCATTAGGCTGAATGAATAACCGGCTCTAAATGTAGGTATTGTGATATAAACCGACTCTGTTCTACAGTTTCTCATTAGACTGAATGAATAACCGACTCTAAATGTAGGTATTGTGATATAAACCGACTCTGTTCTACAGTTTCTCATTAGGCTGAATGAATAACCGACTCTAAATGTAGGTATTGTGATATAAACCGAGTCCGTTCTACAGTTTCTCATTAGGCTGAATGAATAACCGGCTCTAAATGTAGGTATTGTGATATAAACCGAGTCCGTTCTACAGTTTCTCATTAGGCTGAATGAATAACCGACTCTAAATGTAGGTATTGTGATATAAACCGAGTCCGTTCTACAGTTTCTCATTAGACTGAATGAATAACCGACTCTAAATGTAGGTATTGTGATATAAACCGAGTCCGTTCTACAGTTTCTCATTAGGCTGAATGAATAACCGGCTCTAAATGTAGGTATTGTGATATAAACCGAGTCCGTTCTACAGTTTCTCATTAGACTGAATGAATAACCGGCTCTAAATGTAGGTATTGTGATATAAACCGAGTCCGTTCTACAGTTTCTCATTAGGCTGAATGAATAACCGGCTCTAAATGTAGGTATTGTGATATAAACCGAGTCTGTTCTACAGTTTCTCATTAGACTGAATGAATAACCGACTCTAAATGTAGGTATTGTGATATAAACCGAGTCTGTTCTACAGTTTCTCATTAGGCTGAATGAATAACCGGCTCTAAATGTAGGTATTGTGATATAAACCGAGTCCGTTCTACAGTTTCTCATTAGGCTGAATGAATAACCGACTCTAAATGTAGGTATTGTGATATAAACCGAGTCCGTTGTACAGTTTCTCATTAGGCTGAATGAATAACCGACTCGAAATATTTAAGGCCATATTTAAGGCCGCTCCCTGTACAGGATGTGTTTTCAATGTAGTGGTGGGTGTCAGTCTCAAGGCAAACCCCATGGCATAATTTGTGTGCGTGTGGTCTGCAGGCTGTGTTGCTGTATGTAGAGGATGTGGTATTGGAGGGAAGTGCTGAACTACATGCTTGTGTGGAATGCAAACAGTGGCCACTGCGTTTGAGAAGCAAAAATAAAGAAATAAAGCCTCTGCACTAACCTGCCTCCACTGTCACGGACCTGTAGCACCACGCTGCCCATTTCACTGCCCATTACTCTGCGCGTGTGGCATGACTGGAGGAATCTGAGCACATGATAAGATCGTGTGGAATAATGCTGCAGGTTTGCCGTGGATTTTAGGTGCATCATATTAAAGCCCTTTTGCGATTAATGGAAAAAGATGGTAGAGATAAAGGGATAAAAGGGGAAATGTCTGTGGTCCTTTCCAGCTGCCTGCATCTAAGGTGACTTGCTTTGAAAAGCTGCAGCCTTACAGGCCGCCCGACCGACCTCTCCATGCTCCGCCCATTTCTATAGATGCTGTTGCAAGCTTCTAAATTTGAATGTAAGTGAAAGGTCACACTGCTAAATTAGCTGGGGTGCGTTATTTTGTTGTGTAAACTAATTTTACTACTATATGCTTATCTCTCTCTCTCTCTCTCTCTCTATATATATATATATATATATATATATATATATATAAATATATATATATATTCATTCATCCATCCATCAATTTTCTAAGCCGCTTCTCCCTCAGGGTCGTGGGGGGGGGGGGTACTGGAGCCTAGTAAATCGCAGTGTGTATATATATATATATATATATATATATATATGCATATAGAGATGGAATGAAAAAAAAACTCGCTGCTGTCTGAACAAAACCTCGTATCTCCGTTTTTTTGTTGTTTTTCAGTTTTTGGCATAATTTGAAAATGCCTGTTGTCCTTTACATCGTGTGTAAATTTCATGATGAATGGACTAAAAGAAACGGCTCAAAATGACATGGAAAAATGTCTGGTTCCATTGATTTGCACTAAAAGTAAAGTATGTTTTTCTTTCTCCTCTAAAGCTACTATTTAGGAGATACGAGGTTGTGATGTGGCAATAGAGATATATACGCTGCATATCTATATATGTGTTGTGCTGTGGGGTTAATTAGAGCGGCTTTGTGTCTGTACCATAAAGAGAAAGCGTCTCTTTATGGTAAAGAGAATGGTCCATCACCCACAAATATCTGGAAAACAGTGGTCCTGTGGTCAGCCGCTGACAGCTGACGAGTGGGGGAGAGGGGGGCTGATACAGCAACAGATGGACTACAATCTGTAACTGTACACCTACATCGTGGACCTATAGAGTAGATAGAGCCCATAAAGTGGCCAGTGAGTGTAGCTTAAAGCAAAGTGAAAAAAGAACAATGAACCTGCAGGATTTATGGAGGTAAACCAAAGCGTCTTTCAGGCAGTTTTCTATTTCTCTGAAAGTCTCCAGTGACTGGACGCTGACAGTAATGAAATCTAGCCTTCTGCCTGAGAGGGATTATTAAATTATAAGCTCGGATTTCACACTCGCTGACATGCTGTGATTAGATGAGGGTTCTGCACCAAGAGCACTTTAATATGCAGTAAAACCCACATCCAGGATGCCTCTATATGCTTGATATACAGAGGCCCATAACTGAGTCAATCAGTACTATATATTCCAAAGGGAGGAACCGAGAGTTCAGGGCTTTGCTGGGAAACCCTGTTGTTTCTGAGTGAAGGCTGAGGGTGTAGAAGCAGACTCAACACTGATACCGTAAATATATTACTCTATATTCTGTGCAGAGTTCACACCCCTGGATAAAAGCATGTCTGGCAATGATCAGGCCTTCCAGGCCGCTGCAGCTCCAGGTGTGCTTTATTGCGGTGCTGATTTAGAGCGGCCGATCCCGCTCTGAGACACCTCATCATTACTGACAGGTAGACCTGGCACATGAAACACCTCTAATGGCCGAGGCAGAGCGGGGAGTGGACAGTGAAAGAACGCAGGACTCTCTCTTTCCGCTGCTTTCACACTGAGGTGTCTGCGTCAGTCAAACCTCCAGAAAAGGCTCTTGGTGGCAGTTTCGTTTGGCTGCTGAGACACTTTATAAGAACAATTCATGAAAACTTGTATATTTTGCTTTAATTTTCATGCTTAGAAACACCTACCTTATACTTCCCCTCACTGGCCACTTTATTAGAAACACCTACCTTATACTTCCCCTCACTGGCCACTTTATTAGAAACACCTATCTTGTGCTTCCCCTCACTGGCCACTTTATTAGAAACACCTACCTTGTGCTTCCCCTCACTGGCCACTTTATTAGAAACACCTACCTTATACTTCCCCTCACCGGCCACTTTATTAGAAACACCTACCTTGTACTGCCCCTCACTGGCCACTTTATTAGAAACACCTACCTTGTGCTTCCCCTCACTGGCCACTTTATTAGAAACACCTACCTTATACTTCCCCTCACTGGCCACTTTATTAGAAACACCTACCTTGTACTGCCCCTCACTGGCCACTTTATTAGAAACACCTACCTTGTGCTTCCCCTCACTGGCCACTTTATTAGAAACACCTACCTTATACTTCCCCTCACCGGCCACTTTATTAGAAACACCTACCTGGTACTTCTTCTCACTGACCACCACCCACCACCAGCCAGGAGCAAGGTATGGGATTTCTGATAGAGTGGTCAGGTACTGTCCGGTGTCATGATGTGGAAAAGTACAAAACCAGCCATCACTCACTCCCTTATTTCTAGCGACAATGCGGATAGTTTTGTACTTACAGTACTGTATGTAAATATATAGTTGCATTCAAGTATTACTTTGTAAACCCATGGTGTTGTCTAACAATGCATTTTTTAAGAAACACCAAAAAGCCCACTTGTTGCCCTTTTCATTGCGCATTATATGTTGAGTGGATCAATTTCACAAATGACTTTAGGATTTTTTTTCTTTCTTCTATAAAGTGAACATTGTAAAGATACAAGGTTTTGTTCCAACAGCAACAATACGTACAGTACTATGCAAATGTAAGAGACCACCCGCAGGCAAAACAGCCTTGAAGCGATTCATTTTCAGCAGAAAACAAATTTAACAGAAGCCTCAACAACTAAAAAGAACAGTGTCCACTCACTAACTTGACTACAGCTTCCGCACCTCCAAAGTTCAGTCTTAGAAACTGGTTGATCGTTTTCTGAAGTAATCAAACCCATTCAGTGATGTTGAGGTCTGGACTCTGGGGTGGTCAGTCCATCGTTCAGCTTCTTTGTTTGATGTGTCCGTCTCCTTTTCTCAGTGAGGTTCTTCTTGATCAGCTACACGTCCTTTCAGACCCACAGCGCTGAGTGGTCTTCTCACAGTGTCTGTGTTTACATGCAAAGATTTTTGCCAATCCGATTGAACACATTCTGACTGAGACAGAGGTGTTTATATGTTCTCTCTACTTGACAATCTGATGAAAATCTTTGTTTACTGGCTCACTACAACTAATCCGATCCAAAGTGGCGCGCATACCTGGGGTACCACTTAGAGTAAACATTACCATGACAGCGAGGTCCAGTGAGAGTGAGATGAGGTTCCAGTTGGCACTTGTGTATTTAAGATAAGATAAGCTAGTCCTTTATTAGTCCCACAACGGGGAATTCTCAGTGTTACAGCAGCAAAGGGAGAACAACAAAAAAAGAGAAGTAACAAGAAAAGAATCAACAAGCAAGTAATTAACTTTGTTAAGTACTGAAGGTTTTTTTTCCTTTTCAGTTTGTTACTTTTTACTGTAAAGACAATATACACTCACTGGCCACTGTATTAGAATCAGCCAATCACACGGCCGCAGCTCACTACATTTAGGCGTGTAGAGGTGGTCAAGACGACTTGCTGAAGTGCAGACCGAGCATCAGAACAGGGAAGAAAGGGGATTTAAGGGACTTTGAACGTGGCGTGGTTGTTGGTGCCAGACGGGCTGGTCTGAGTATTTCAGAAACTGCTGATCTACTGGGATTTTCACAAACAACCATCTCTAGGGTTTACAGAGAACGGTCCAAAAAAGAGGAAATATCCAGTGAGCGGTCAGTTGTGTGGATGAAAACGCCTTGTTGATGTGAGAGGTCAGAGGAGAACGGGCAGACTGGTTCCAGATGATAGAAAGGCACCAGGAACTCAAATAACCAACCAGAATCTCTGAGGAACGTTTCCAACACCTTGTTGAAAGTCTGACACGAAGAATTAAGGCAGTTCTGAAGGCAAAAGGGGGTCCAACCATTTACTGACAAGGGGTGCCTAATCAAGTGGCCGGCGAGTGTATATTAAAACTACACATGAAAGATAAGATAAAAAAATATAAACTCTATCCTTCACAAAAAATAACAAAAATAAAAAATATTAAATACATTAAAAAGCTAAGATCTTTACACTGTAAGGATATTTTGCCTGAAATTCACATGGAGTTTTGCACATGAGGTACTGGTTTATGTCACACATGGGATGGTGAGGAGTTGCAATATAAACAATTATAGATAGAAAGCTCAGTATTTAAACTATAGAGATATTTTAAAGTATATTGCACATGGATTGTTGATTATATCGCATCTGTATATCATTCTGTAGATGCGTGAGGTCCAGTGGTGGGTGGAGGGGATTCTACTGTGAACAGTGCTGGTTGTTCAGTCTAACAGCAGCAGGAAGGAAGGACCTGCGAAAGTGCTCCTTCACACACTTGGGGTGAAGCAGCCGGTCACTGAAGGAGCTGCCCAGTGCTGCCAGAGTCTCATGCATGGGGTGGGAGCTGTTCTCCAGCATGCATACTAGTCTGGCTAACACCCACCTGTCTCCCACCACCTGCACTGGGTCTAGGGGGCTACCCAGGCCAGAGCTGGCCCTCTTAACGAGCCTGTCAAGTCTCTTCCTGTCCGCAGTTGGGATACTGCTGCCTCAGCAGACCACTCCAAAGAAGATGGCTGATGCCACAACGGTGTCAAAGAAGGTCCTCAGGAGTGTCCCCTGCACTCCAAATGACCTCAGTCTTCTGAGCAGGCAGAGTCTGCTCTGGCCTTTCCTATAAAGTGCACTTGTGTTTTCTGACCAGTTCAGTCTATTGTTAAGATGAAAATCCAGGTGCTTATAAGAGTCCACCCTCTTAATGTAACCTTCCCTGGATGTTCACTGTCCAAGTCCACCTGTTCAAGTCCACCACCCTAACTTTGTTGATCAGGAGATGGTTCCTCAGACACCAGTCCACAAAGTCCTGAGTCAGTTCTCTGCATTCTCTGTCGTCCTCATCTGTTATTGCTGAGTCATCAGAGAACTTCTGTAGATGGCAGTTTGGTGAGCTGTACATGAAGTCTACAGTGTACAGGGTGAAGAGGAACGGTGCCAGGAGTGTTCCCTGCGGGGCCCCTGTGCTGCTGAACACCATGTCAGACACAGTGTCCCGTGCCCTCACATACTGTGGTCGGTTGGTGAGGTAGTCCAGAATCCTGTTTGGTAGGTAGTGATCCACCCTTGTGTTCTCTAGCTTGTTCCTTAGGGGTCTAGGCTGTATGGTGTTTAAAGCACTGGAGAAATCAAAGAACATGATTCTCACAGAGCTCCCAGGCTTCTCCAAGTGAGAAAGAGCTCTGTGTAGGAGGTAGACAACTGCATCACCCACTCCAATGCTGCTGAAGTCCTTTGGTTGCTGCTTATTCGGCACCGGTACCACTCAAGATGTTTTCCACAGTTGTGGTACCTTCCCAAGCTTCAGGCTCATGTTGAACATGTTCAACTGTGTCTGGGGGTGTGATCAAATCTATTGAAAAACAGATTGAGAACATTCACCCATTTTTGATCCCCTACAGCCTGGGGGTCGGGTTTCTTGTGTCCAGAGATAGTTTTTAGACTTTTCCAGGCCCCACTGATGTTGTCATTACTTTTAAATGATGTGAGACTCAGGAAAACGTCCTTCACATCTCCTTATTAAAGAAGGCCGTCGTGTTCTAAGACACATAAGCTGGACATCTGTCCCACTGCCGTCTTTTAAGAACAGAGCATGAACTCTGATCTGCAGACCAGTTTCTGCTCCGCTGTGTTGAACAGTATAAACTCTCACTGTGATGCGACGCACATGCAGAACGGACTTCGACTTTCCGATAGGGAATGTAATCGGATACAGGCGTTTACACGGATATTATTCTTCTGTTTAACGGATGATTTACAGGATTACCCACCTCGTTCAATCGGTCAGAAATTGTATTCCGAATGGCCTCAATCAGACTAGAGTATTCCGATTGAGGTGTTTACATGGACGTATTCTGTTCTGATTGAGCTATTAGTCGGATTATTAACGGATTATTAGGCTGCATGTAAACGTGGCTAGTGGAAGGATGGACAGAAACACCTGTGGATGTTTTCTGATCTGAAGCAGCTTGATCTTCTCCTCTCTCTCAAAGATGGAAGCTTTAAGTCTTGTTTATCTGATGGGGGCAGTTTTGGTGTCTACCAGCTCTTTCAGGTGGTTGTTAGGAGCCCCACTGTCTCTGTAGCTTTTAATCATTTCTGCTTTTTTCACTTGACTTGTTCCTTCTTTATGCTCTATCTTTTATCCAATCTCCCCAGAAAAGCCTCTTGAAAAATAATAACTTGAACTTAATGTCTGTGTTTGAATGGAAATTAAACCAGTGAAGGATTGCCTCACGGTACTGTATCGATCTTTGTTGCGGAAACTGAAGGATCTTGCTACCTATGGTACGTAGCCTTCCACACCAATTTGTCCTGTCCATGCGGTCTCCCTGCTCTCCTGTCTTCCAGCAGTGGCAGATATGTGCTTGAGGGCAGAGGGAAGTTCTGGAGCTGCTGAAGTTCTGCTTTAATCATTGAGCTCCAGCGTCCAGGCCGTCAGCACCGTTCGCTCTGGAGCTCCTCAGGCTGGTCCCACGGGCATCATGAGAACGGCCCTGATGCAGGAGACGCCTCTAAAGATGCTTAAACACAACCAGCTGAAAGGCTCAGAGAAACTCTGTTGGCTCTGGTCGATATGACTAATATTTTCACGTTGCGATGGTTGTAAGCTTATTATAACATCATTAAACACCATTATAGGCATTTGTACTTGCTTTAATTGACTGAATTGAGTCAAATTCTCTCACTATACTGGCGGACAGTGTTGCTCGTTCAAGCTGGTTTCTAACCAGTAAAGTCATCTGGCGATCTGAGAGTAACGGAGCTCTTACAGTTCACCCTCCAAACCCAGAGAAAGAGATAAAAAAACACTTTTCCCTTTTCTTTCTTTCTTTCTTTGGCTCCTTCCTTCCTTCTTTCTTTTTCTTTCCTTCTTTCTTTCTTTAGCTCCTTCCTTCTTTTCTTTCTTTAGCTCCTTCCTTCTTTTCTTTCTTTGGCTCCTTCCTTCTTTCTTTCTTTTTCTTTCCTTCTTTCTTTTTTCTTTCTTCCTTTCTTTGTTCTGCTTCGCTCTTACTTTCATTCTTTTTCTTTGCTTTATTTGTCTTTCTTTTGCTGCTTCCTTCTTTTCTGTCTTTCTTTCTTTTTCTTCGCTCCTGCTTTCTTTCGCTCTTGCTCCTTCCTTCTTTTCTGTCTTTCTTTTGCTCCTTCCTTCTTTTCTTTATTTCTTTTTTCATTCTTTCTTTTTTTCACTCCTTCCTTCTTTCTGTCTTTTCCTTTTTCTTCCTTTCTTTCTTTCTTCCTTTCTTTCTTTCTTTTCTGTCTTTCTTTCTTTTGCTTCACTCCTTCTTTCTTTCTTTCTTTCTTTCTTTCTTTCTTTCTTTCTTTCTTTCTTTCTTTCTTTCTATTAGCTCCTTGCTTCTTTTCTTTCTTTCTTCTTTCATTCTTTTTTCTTTCTTTCTTTCTTGTGTTCCTTCCTTCATTTCTTTCTTTCTTCTTTTCTGTCTTTATTTCTTTTGCTCCTTTCTTCTTTCTTCCTTTTTAAAATTTTCTCTGTCTCTGGCTAACTGTCTGCATCGCGTGCCCGCAGCTGCGTTGTCTCAGACTGGACTATGTTTAATTTGGCTGCAACTGCAGTGTTTTTATTTGTACTTGACTCTTAATATTCATGTTGTTTTATGTAAATTTAATTTATTTAATTTAATTTATAGGTTTTTAATTATTAATATAACCTTTTTCCCACTTATGCTTTATGACTTACAGTATCGTTATGAATTACTGCCTCCCTCTGAGTCCAGGCCCAAGGACCCCTATTGGATGCTGCATAGCCCGCAGGTTGAGAGAGCCTGATGTAAAGAACTCTGGGAAATGCTTATTGCTGCTTTGGAAGAAAACCTCGTATCTCCAGAATGTTAACTTTACAGGAGAAGGAAAAAACATACTTTACTTTTAATGTAAGTCAATGGAACCAGAATTTTTTCCACATAATTTTGGGCCGTTTCTTTTGGTCCGTTCATCTTGAAATGTGCACACAATGTAAAGGACAACTGGTTCTCCCAAATTATTTAAAAAACTGAAAAATGGCAAAAATGGAGATACAAGGTTTTCTTCCGACAGCAGTGATATATTAACCACTGTTAGCTGCCATAACTCTGTGGTGCTAGTGGGACATTGACGTCCCCATTAACAGGCTAGCGAAGACTAGCATTTCCTTGGCAGTGGCAGGAGCTCCTTCCAAGGCAAACTGTGTAATGCTGTGTAAAGACATGAGCGGCTGGCAGATGATCATCATTTAATGACTGCATCTGGTCTTTTAGCATAAACGAGCTTGAAAAGTCGTACATATATAATCACACCCCTTACCCTGCCCCCTCTATGGAGACAGCCAATGAGAGCAGTGGTCATTAGCATACAAATTCATGATGAGCTTTTCTTCACAGAGGAGTAAATGACAGGCAAATACACGTCACGTAACGACTGGATCACAGTGTTAATCGTTTTATATTCGCAGCAGCACAAGGAGCTGTAATCAGTCATGAGCTGATCTGCAGGGTCGAGTGTCTTATCTGCTTATATGGATTTATTCAGTGCTGTTTATCTGAGTTTATCTGACCTTCAATAACCCCCAGTTCAGTCAGTCACCACAACACTGTTCAACTACACTGTTCAACTGCGCTGTTCAACTACACTCAACTGTGCTGTTCCATTACGTTGTTCCACTGCGCTGTTCAACTACGCTGTTCCACTACGCTGTTCCACTACGCTGTTCCACTACGCTGTTCAACTACGCCAGTCCTCCTTTCCTTCCTTCCCTCCTTCCTTCTTTACCTCCTTCCCTCCTTCCTTCCTCCATTCCTACCTTCCCTCCTTCCTTCCTTCCTCCATTCCTTCCTTCCTTCCCTCCTTCCTTCCCTCCTCCCTCCATTCCTACCTTCCCTCCTTGCTTCCTCCATTCCTTCCTTCCCTCATTCTTTCCTTCCCTCCTTCCTTCCCTCCTCCATTCTTTCCTTCCCTCCTTGCTTCCTTCCCTCCTTCCTTCCTTCCTCCATTCCTTCCTTCCCTCCTTCTTTCCTTCCCTCCTTCCTTCTTTCCCTCCTTCCTTCCTCCATTCCTTCCTTCCCTCCTTCCTTCCTTCCTCCATTCCTTCCTTCCCTCCTTCCCTCCTCCATTCCTTCCATCCCTCCTTCCCTCCTTCCTTCTTTCCCTCCTTCCTTCCTTCCTTCCTTCCCTCCTTCCTCCATTCCTTCCTTCCCTCCTTCCATTCTTCCTTCATTCCTTCCTTCCTTCCCTCCTTCCTTTCTTCTTCTCTTCTTTCTTTTGCTTCATTCCATGTTTTTTTCTTTCTTTTTTCCTTTTTTTTCTTTCTTTATTTTGCTGTTATTCCGTATTTTCTTTCTTTCTTTCTTTCTTTCTTTCTTTCTTTCTTTCTTTCGCTTCATTCTGTAAATTCTCCTTTTCTTTTTATGATCCTCTTTCTTTCTTCCTTTTTTCCTCCATTACTTAAATTCTTTTTTCTTTCTCTTCATTCCATACGTTCTTTATTCTTTCCTTTTCTCTATTACTTAATTCTTTTTCTTTCTTTTGTTTCATTCCATATATTTTTTCTTTTTCTTTCCTTTTTCCTGTCTTTCTTTCTTTTTTCTTTCCTTCTTTCTTCCTTTCTTTCTTCTTTTCTTTTTTCTTTTTTTCTTTCTTTTTTTCCATTACTTAATTTCTTTCTTTTTTCTCTCATTTTTTTTCCTTCTTCCTTTGTTTCTTTCTTCTTTTCATTTCATTCTGTATTTTCTCTGTCTTTCTTTTTCACCATTACTTCATCTCTTCTTTCTTTCTGTTTTTGATCCTCCATTCCATCATCTTTCTTTCTTTCTCTCTTCTTTCTTTCTTTCTCTCTTTTTTCTTTCTTTCTTTCTAAATAGTGGGTTACTGGTTACTGTAAAATTATACAGCCCATTGTTACTGAATACTGTGCGTTTTGTATTGGAGACACTTGGAGTTTTCATTCTGATACACTGATAGTGAGAATCCCAGGAACCTGGTGAACGTAATGCAACACACCATTAATGGTGAGCGAAAGGCTTCGTTTGCCCTGCACACGATGTCAAACCTGATCTTCCTATTGTGAACATGATCTCAGCTTCACTCGGTCGCCTCTGATATCCACTCCTCTGCTGGGACATTATAGAGACCGTCATCGTGTGTAGATGTAATTCACTGCTCCTTTGGGAATTCCGTGTCTCATAAACCTCACTGATAGCCCATTCCAGACTCCCTGCAGGTAGTTGCATGTGTCCCGCCGTGTGTTTGGGAAGCAGATGCCGTTCTCATCTTGACCTTTGACTCACGAGCCTGCATGAGCTCAGCTTACAGCAAGCCCTGAGACAGGTCAGGCCTAAAAAAACAGACCCACACACAGCTAGAGTGCTAAAATGCAGATCTAACTGCACTCACATAGCTGCTAAAGAGCTTACACAGCCGAGACGTGTTCAATAATGTCCAGTGGTGGACAGTAACTGAGTAACTGAGTAAATATAATTAGTTTCTGTACTTTAGTATTTTTGGTGTATCTGTACTGAAGTTTCTCCGTTCTGGGCGACTTTTTCCTTTCACTCCACTACATTTCAGAGTCTAATATCCGACTTTTTCCTCCTACATTTTGAGAAATCTGTCGTTCCTTTTGGTTTCTGTGTGTATAAAAACGTAACATGTCAAAACGAAAGAAGCGCAAAGCCAGAGCACCAATCAGGGCCCAGCGGTCACTTTGTTTAGAGCTGGTTTTGACCTGTTGGTCAGACCGACCCAGTGCAGCACGCGGTTCAACGTCAGCGCAGCAGCGTAAAACTTTGGGAGAGTCTGTTCAACATAAATGATGAACTAACCTAACTTTGTGTAAATAGAGCTCAATATAGAAATATGTCCACATATGCAGTCGAGACTGACGCGGCTTTTTTCTGAATTTCTACAAACACCATTTCATTTTATAGTAAATGAGTTTGGGCTGGTTTATGTTTATGAACAGACGCCTACAGATCAACATAGTAAAGGAGCTCATCTGTGATCCTGAGTTTAAAGCCAGTTTTTATTCAACTCTAGACTGTCTGAGAAATGTGTCCATCCACATCTCACACATCAGTACACTGGCCGTTTTTTACTCTGGACGAAAACAGAGTAAAATATAAAGTTCATAACGAAATAGTGGCTTCCAATCAACTTCACCAGCGCTGAGAGATCTACCAACCTGAAGAAGCTGACAGAGGAGGGGCAGGTAGAGTTCAACCCAACCCCCCGTTAGTCAGATAAGTTCATTCAGCTCACTGAGGCCAATAATGATTACTGTGCTTGCATAATTACTTTCTTCATTTCTTAAACCACTCTGGTCAAACACAGAGAAGATGGTTTCAGTGAGAAGTGCTATATATCTTTCATAATAACTTTTACACCCTCAGAAAGAAAGCTAGTAAGCTGTCACTGGGGTGGGACCCTCAAGGGTTCATCTCAGTACCTTCAGTCAGGGAACATAACTGAACCAGAATCCACTGAGATGATCTGTTCTAAGCTGGACTGAGTCCACACACCCCGCCTCGCCTCGCCTCCAGGCTTTTACTCTACTGCTCTGTTTTAAAACATTCGGTTATGAAAAGGAACAAATACCAACTTTTCACCTGGAGGAACTGATTTAAGGTTCACAAGTTGGGGCAGTCGTGTAACTAGAAGGTCGCCGGTTCAATCCCCAGAGCCGACAGCACATGACTGAGGTGTCCTTGAGCAAGACACCTAACCCCCAACTGCTCCCCAGGCACTGCGGATTGGGCTGCCCACCACTCTGGGCAAGTGAACTCACTGCCCCCTAGTGTGTGTGTATTCACTAGTGTGTATGTGGTGTTTCACTTCAGGGATGGGTTAAATGCGGAGGTCTGATTTCCCCGTGTGTGGCATTAATAAAGTATCACTTAATTAATTACTTAATCAGGATGTTGATGCTGTCCAATAAAAAAAAAAGTTTACTGAATGTTTGAAAATAATGACATTTTCTCAAGAATTTGACTCGGTATCTGAAATAATGACTTAATTTCTCCAAAGTTTACTTTGCTTCTTGAAATAAATATTTATTTTCAAAAGATTGGCAAAATAATGACCTATTTTTCTCAGAATTTTGACTCAAAATAATAAATTATTTCCAGGTTTTATCGCATCATTAATCCGATCGACGTGTTTACGTGCACTTGAATGATCAGATAATGGCGAAACCCAGGTCTACATGAGTCAGACAGTCATCAGATGTCTTTACAACCGACAAATAAACTCACAGAAGAAGACGTGATGCAAATGTAATGTAAAACACAAACTTCATGCTGTGGCTTTTTTTTAAAACTTTGCGCCACGTTACCTGAAAATATGAACATACATCATTTAGAAGATGAAGAATATTTAAATCCTTCATTTTGTCAAGCATGGGCTTGGTTTGGCTGGCATCGCTGCAAAAGCGCTTAGCTGCTCGCTTATTTCCTGTACCGCCGTCTGTTTTTGCACATGCTCAGACTGAGAAATCCGAAAGAAATCAGAGTAAGAGCTCACAGCTCTCAGATTTCTTAGTTGGATTTCTAGACCTTAGTCTGATCAAAGAAATCAGAGTGAGCTGACTCAGCGTTACCAGTGAAAACCAGTGACTGCTGTTAGGAGCGAATCACAACGAGAATGAAAGCTTAATCCATGAACATCAATGTCAACTGTAATTATTTAAGAAAATAAGTCATTATTATGATACACTGTCACCAGACAGAGGAGAAAAGTTGTGAAAAATTGTGCAACATCACTTTCAAACAACATAAAGCTGATCTAGGTCCAGTTAACGTCGCTTTTACCGGCAGATCTCTCCAATGTACCCATTTTGGGACCTGCCTCCGTCATGTAAGAGAGAAAATTCATCGTGGCTGGTATCTGATCCTGCTTAACTTGGAAGCCTCACAGGGGTGTAAGCGAAAGGCTTGAACCCATCCTCTGTCACAACTAAATAAAACCACCCATGAGTCCAAGCATGACACGCTTCCCCCCTTAGCCATTATTCACTTTCTGCAGGCAAATAATTGCCCCGTCTTCATCAATCATTCTCAGCGCTCCTCTGTTTGGCATAGTCCCGTTGCCTGAGCGGTGCCGAGGGAGGCGATGGTGGCCTTGTTTTAAACTCCAATATAAATCAGAAGGCTCAGGCGGCGCGAGGTTATTCAGTCACACGCTGCAATGAGTCAATAAACATCTGCAGTGCTGAGGGCCCTTATCAGCCAGGCTGCATCTCTGTGGTTTGCGAGAAACCCCCTTGGAGGCCCGAGACTCCACTGTTCTTCCTCTACACAGGCTAATCTAACCAAAGCAAGAATGCTTTTGACAGGGTTTACCTAGAGGCTGTTTATCCAACGGACAACGGCTGTCTTTAACACTGTAGCTTTGTCCGCAGGCATGTCGACACTGGCCGCACGCGGTGATTACATTGGCCTCTCTCCGGGCAACGACGATAAGCATGATTTCCGAAGGCATTGTGCCCATGATTTATGAGACACCTTTGGTTGTAAATGCGGATGCATGTGTACGTGTTGCCCGCATGTTGCCCTCCAACTTTACAGCGCCTGTCAGAGTCTGGGGACACCCTGCGTCCTTTAGGAATGCTGGATTTCACATTCAATTACTTTTGCTTGCTTTCAGTTACTTTCGCTTGCCAACATAGAGCAACTATGTGTGTCTGGCGTGAAGAGCAGGTTTGGCCTAAATAATGATTGACATATTTTTTTTTTTCTCCAACTATTGGTAAAAGCATTCGTAAGGCTACAGGACATCTACATGGACCTTTCTACTGAATTAAAACTGTAGTTTTACAGTAAAAAAAATGATAAAACAATAAAGAATTCAGACTGTTGATATTTACAAGGATTATGTTCTGAAACCCAAAGAATTAATAGAAATAGGAACAAGCTAAATAGATACGGACCCATCGTTTATAGGGTGCTTTCTATTGGGAGGTGTCTGTCCCAAACCCTAACCCCTAAATTTACACTAAACAAAAAAAAAAAAAAAAAATATATATATATATATATATATATATATCCATCCATCCATCCATCCATCCATCCATCCATATATATATATATATATATATATATATATATATATATATTTTTTTTTTTCCTTCAATGTTGTTCCTTTTGATTTCTTGTAAAGTGAACTTGAATGATTCTGTTTTATCAGGCGTTTATTTTTAAATAAATGTCCTACGTTTTTATTTCACTAGTGAAACACAAAGTTTTAGTCTGTAGGTGGAGCCTTATTTTGGCCACACCCCTGTATTTTAGAGCAGGAAGTGAGGCTCTCAATGCCCACTTGGTGAGCAGGTAGATCAGACTGTTTTGAAGTGAATGTGTCCCAAAGTCTGAAAAACATTGTAGACCAGAAACACAAATCTTCTACAATTAAGTCCTTTTTTGCGTTTTAGTGAAAAATCTGATCATTTAAGTGTTTCAGAGCTGTGTTTGTTGGTCACGTACTGGCTGGGGTTAATGAGTTCTTCTCAAAATGAGCTAAAACAGTCACTAGCGACACATTTGGTAAAAAATTAGTAGTGTTATGATTTTTTACATTACTGACAAAATGGAACATTCAATCAATAAACATGATTAAGGTCCAAGTCTGTTAAAAGTTGTTTTTTCAACTCTGATTTTGAACCAGTTCAGTAGAATGATCCATATATGCTTTATACATCCATAAACATTTACAAAGGCTTATTCCATCAAGCAACAGGCTGGTTTATTCCCATTTTTATGTCATTTCGCCACAGAAAGTGTTATGACTGAATCTTCAGGTGTCATGAGAGGCTTATGTAGGCGTTGCGTAGCCTTATGAACGCTTCAGTAAAGCATAACGAAGCTCTTTTGGTTCATAAGTGGTTTAAACATCTGGAAGGTTTGAGTGCAAATGAGTGCTGAGCGCTTTGGCCTTATTCCCAATGTAGAGCTTTGGTCAGTTTTGCCGATTGTATAAAGAAAAGGGCACCACTTTTCATTTACCAAGGCACATCGTTATGCTCTTTGAAGAGTGACATCTGTGGTGTTACCTCTGAACAGGTGAAAGATGGTGGAGGAAAGTTCGAGGCAGACGAAGGATGTCCACCACGCTGTCCAAAAGCAGTGATGCCCCCTTTCACAGAAGAAACTGGAAGGTATTTACACACAAGTACTGTCACTTCACCGATTACCCCAGTATAAACACGTCTTACACGCTCATAACAGCAGAACCACCAAAATCTAGATTTGATTCAGGGATGTGAGTCAGCAAAACTGTATTACTTGTGTCAGACTTGCCTCAGAGTTAAAGATATATGATGTCAGCTAATGTTAGATAAAAATTTGGGATCATTTTATGATTTTATGATTGCAAATGAATTCCATAAACTGCAAGCCAAGGCAAGCGCTGGCTTATAGGAACCACTCTCAGCTTTGTGTACACTGAAAGCAATGTGGTCAGCTTGCTAGATAAATGTAGCGCAAGCCACAAGGGGGGACATCCTGTCCCCACTCTAGTGTTCTAGCCCATTCCATTTTAAACGGACCACGTCCTGTTTCCATCAGCAAGTGACCACTCGTGTGAGGCATGCATGATTAAAGACTTTGTAGGAAAGTTTGCACACTCAGTGCGCATCTTGGCAACATCCCCGCACAGTTATTTTCTCAAAAACAGTGTAAAGAACAGTATAAAAAAACAGTGTAAAAACGCCTTGTTTATTTATTTATTTCTATAGTATATCTGATATTTTGTATTTTGTATGATGCACATCTTTGTCTACTTACTGCTCTTTATCTGCTTACTGTGTATTCTGTCGTAACAATACCCCAGTGGGATAATAAAAGTCTATTTTATCTTAGTTTTTAGCTCAATTTCAGGTTGATCTGGCTTCTATGCATGCCAATAACAAGCTACCAACAAGGCAATTGGCTGTTTTTACTGAAGAGTGCAACTGTCCACAATACAGTCACCATGTTGGGCAATATTAAGTTAAGTGATACTTTTTTAATCCCACAACCGGGGAAATTCCACCTCCGCATTTGACTCATCCGTGAAGTGAAACACCACATACACACTAGTGAACACACTAGGGGGCAGTGAGCACACTTGCCCGGAGCGGTGGGCAGCCCTATACACGGCCCCCGGAGAGCAGTTGGGGGTTAGGTGTCTTGCTCAAGGACACCTCAGTCATGGACTGTCGGTGCTGGGGACCTTCCGGTCACAGGGCCAGTTAGGCCACAGCCCTAACCACCAGCCCACAACTGTCCCCAACTTTATGAGCTACTCCTTTCATTTTTTGACCAGTGAATTGCCTCTGAATCCTTTATAATGCTTAGGAGGATGGACAAAAAATCTACAACAAAAAGAAATTACACTGGGGATGAAACACTTACTGAACTCTTTGTTGTTTTTACAGATGGTTTTGTGGGTGCTTGTATCTTTGCTGCCCCTAGTGGTTGGAGAGAGGCCTGGTTTCAGAGAAGGTCCTGAGGGTGCAGTGGGTTTAGTCAGTGCCACACTAGATGAGCAGCCTTTAGATAACCTACCCCAAGAAGAAGAAGAAATGGGAGACGGGGACAGCCACTCTCCATGGCAGAGCCTATTTGGTGAGTTGACTTGCAGAGACTGGTCTAGGCTTCTCAGTTAGTCATTCTTTAACAGCCATGGTGAAAAATCGCACTGTACAAGAACAGTATTGGCTCCTACTGACCTATTTCAAGAAATTTATCATTGAAACACAAACTAGAACTATTGTACATCGTAGAACAGCAGGCCACAGGTATGGTCATGGAGTGATGTACAATTTCATTGCTGCAAACTTTCCACTGTTTTCAGATGTGAGCTTGTGTCACTTTGTGTACACAAAGTGCACCACAAACCGATGGTGTAAACCAAACTAGAAATGGTTTTGTTACCCTAGGATGGGATAAGACTACCATTCACTCTTCTAACAGTGCGAATTACTGATTCAGTGATTAGCATTCTCATCTAAAAGTGTTGAGGCATCTGCTTTGGTCAGCATACTGAAAAGGCATTTTGACAAGCTACATAAGCAGCTCTTGTGCACTGAAATTGGTTATATAGTTGTAGAGAGTTCCTGAAGAACCTCGTTTAGGATGTTGATGGAGACAGAAGTCTATGGCAAGCATTTTGCCTGAAATAATATTCTCTCATTGTTGCTTTCAGAGCCTTCTGTTTTCATAGAGGAGGAGCGTCCAGCTCGGTGGGAGCGCTCACCCCGTTCCTCTGAGGCCTCAGATGCTCAGTCAAAGGGATCACGCAAGAAAAAGAAGAAGAAGAAGAAAGAGAAAGGTGATAGGAAGCAAGGCCACAGCCCACGGGACTGCCGGCTGGAGAGGCGAGAGATGCGGGTGAGAGACCTGGGCATGGGCCATGACTCAGATGAGATCATCCTCTTCAAGTTCTGTGTGGGTTCATGTCAGAGCTCACGGGGGAACTATGACCTGGCGTTGAGGGCACTGCTGACCAACGGCAGCCTGCCCAAGCGAACTGCTCGGAAGATCAGTGCCCAGCCATGCTGCCGGCCAACGGGCTACGAGTCTGTCTCTTTCATGGATGCCTCCACCACCTGGAGGACCATTGACAAAGTCTCGGCCTCTGACTGTGAATGCGTAGGTTGAGAGAAGCAGGAAAGGAACCAATCTCCTCTCAAGGCTCTGAAACAGAGGCACTGAGAAAATGAGGCAGCACAGAGCCAGAGGCACCCAAGGTTGCAGCTTCAGGGACCGAAGACATACAGAGGGAAGGCTAAACAGTGAGATACCTGTGGAAGGATACAGCAGGGCCTTGATTATGAACATATCTAAGCACTTATGCTAAATTCCTGCTGGCTGGCATGTTACCCTTGTAACCCAATAATGCTATACGGTGTAGTGGTTGGATAGCATGGTGGATAAAACTTGCCACATGTAATGATGAGAGGACCTTTCCCTGTTCATGCAGGAACAAAAAGAGTCCTTGGATTTGACTCTTCATGTTTCCCTACCAGTGTGACTTGCTTTGGGTAAAAGTGATATATACGTACATTTATGTTTGTGGCGATGTAGCTATGGAATGATATCATAGCTATAGAGGGATACAGAGTGGCCTCCAGGACATGCTCCATATATTCAAAGGACAGAGCTAGAAAGTGTTGGCTGAGCTCTGCTGGGAGAAATCAAAACCTCTTTGTGGCCAAGAAACAGAAGCACCTGGAAAGAGAGGCAACATGAAACCAGGGGCACCCCAGGTTGCAACTTCAGGGATCGGGGACATGCAGGGTTAAGATCCCACTGAGCTGTTCCTCGTGAGAACGTTTTGGAGGGATCCAGCAGGACACGGTATATGGGACATGTACTGTTTATATCATATTAGTGTTTCTCAACCCAGTCCTTGGGGTCTACCAGATGGTCCACATATTTTGCTCTATCCTACCTCCTAACACAGCCTTAAAATCAAAGGTCTGGCAAAAATCGAATTCACACAATTTCCTCCTTAAAAAGAAATACAGCCAGTCAGCTAAGACATAGTGCTTGTGAAGTTTGGAAGTATTTTCGGCACATGTTAGTATGACTGTGTCATAAGTCAACTCAAAAAGATTTCTGACAACCACTATGTGGTTTCTGACACTGTGATATACTCTTATCTACAGACAAAGTGCTTTGCATAGCTAAGCATAGATAGATGGCTGCTATTACTGTTTTTAAGCTATGCAATATTAGCTATACTGCTATATATGCACATTTGATGATTTTTGTAGTGAGCAGGGTGTCATACAGCCTCAGAACCCACATAATGAAGTCTGAGTTAGGTTACTTGACAACTTGATACAGTTTGAGGCAACGGTGATGATTAAGCATGCAGGCTGGTTAATACTAATGAGTGTCTATGTGCTTGTTAGCTACATTGTCCCTGTAGCTACAGTGCAAAATTTTACGAAGCAAACTTTTCAGATAAAAGATGTCTTGGCTGATTATCGGTATCTGAGACAAGGCTGATTTTTGGCCGGCTGGCAATGTCATTTGCTAGAACACCGTTAAATGTCTGGTACAGGCGTATTGGGTGCTAGGCTAGAGCAAAAATGAGGACTGAGTCAAGAAACACTGTTTTATGTTATCAAATCCTTTAATACCAGAGACAAAACGCTGGTGCCAGACAAAGATCAAGGCTGCAAAACATGGAGAGACTTTTTGGAATCTCTTTGGTGGAGAAACGCTGGAGACTAAATGACTGTGGCTTTACTCAAACGAGATGTTTCTCTTTCATAAGACTAATATTACACGAAACCTTCCTGTTTCATTTCATCTGTCTGTTTGTTACTGGAGGATGTCAGCGCTCAGCCTCTGTATCAGCCAGTACTGGCAGCATGTGCAAAACCTCAAGTCACTGTAACTCACTTCATTGCAGCATAGAAACAGTAGTTTGAATGAAACCATTTCAGGCCGGGCACAATCAACAATAGCGAAGTACCAGCGAACAACAGCTGGTACTTAATGCTGATCTTTGCCTTCACTCTTCACAGTCAGGTCACACTAACTAGATAACAAAAACCAATTGGCTGGCTTTCCATGGTGAAACTTTCAGGCAACTAGTTTCGATGCAACTTACCAGTGCAAACGCACTCAAAATCATACGGAACATATTTGATTACTCCGCTTGTTGGCCATCAGGACGGTCTCATTTTCAACCATCCAATAAACTGACTTTTATTTCATTTTGTTGTCTGTTGATCCAGTGACATCAATCATTTAAAAAAGTGCTGTTTGACAAGATTACATGAGGCGTTATGAGTGGCTGTTTCATGTAACTTGTTCCACTAATCACCTGTTTTCATTCTGGTTTTAACAAGCCCTCATTTACATAGATCATCTTTTTTCGCTCAGGTAAATTTTATTAGTCGAGCCCCAAGAGAGGCGAGTGAAAACAAGCGCCAACTTATCCGCAGAACTCAGTTTTCAGTTTAGCTCAGAATACTTCATTAGTCCCAAAAAGAGCAATTCATTTGCAGCCTTCCCGTCCATACTCGCGACTGTACATATACACACACATACATACACACACATACATAGGTAAATACATAAATAAATAAATGCAGAGGCTATTATCCGCAAAAAAAGGCTATTATCCGCATTTAATAGTTTGATAGCAGAAGGAATAAAAGACTTGGAATAGCGATTTGTTCTACTGAAGGGCGTAATATAACGCCGACCTGACGGCATTACAGTAAATATGATCAGATTGAGTGATAATTCCTTTTGCTTTCTGAGTGACTTGTTTCTCCCACAGGGAGCCCAGGTCTCTCTGTTTGACTCCACGCCTTCAGGCTAGTCTTGTCCCTCACCGACAGCCTATTGAACCAACAAATAAACGAGAAAGTTAAAACACTTTAAATAAATGACTTGTAGAAACTGCACAACATTGTATGACAAACATGAAAAGAATTCAGCTTAAGCAGTAAGTGAGCTCTTTGTTGACCCTTCTTAACAACCAGCAGAACCCAGATAGCAGTGCAATCTGATGCAATTCCCTTTCCAAACCTGAAAATAATGATGGAAAAAAAAGTTTTTAAGCCAATTTTAAAATGCTTAATATTTCGAAGCTACAATATTCGGATTACTGGGCTTTAAGTTGTAAAGTACTCTGTAGGTTATACAGGACTGCTTATGCAATGTCACCACGCTCTGCTACAACAACAGAAAGGCACTACTCCAATTTATTGCCAGACAAAGCAGTTAGGCTCAAATTTCTGCATGGCTAGCTGATTAACTGAAGCTAACCTAGCTGAGGTTGAGTGTATTCCAATTGAATAATCTAAAGTTGAGTTGGTTGCAACTGTTGCAGCAGAATTTCCAACAAGTTGCATGAAACTTTACAACATGAAATTAAGTTTCATGTAAGTTTCAAGAAACCGAAGTTGCATGGAAGTTTTACAGTGTAAAGCCAGCTTTAAACTTTTACAGTACTGAGAAGTTCAGTTCATGCACACCATTACAGACAATGCTTTACTGCAGAACGCTATGGCCTGAGGAGCCCCATGAAGGGTTAATATGACTGCTGGCCCAACACCAAAGTGGCGTCTGACGTGGTCAGCATGGACCAGCATGGTCAGGGTGTTGTTCATCGATGTAGCTGCAGACCACAATGCATTTTGTGATTGTTTACCTTAGTGCTACAAAACTGGATGCTGGGCATCTCTTAGCGTTTACTGTATGCGTAATAGGTCAAATATTTATTTTTTCAACTAAGTTATTTATTTATTCTTGTGTATAAAGATGTCTTTTGAACTTTTTGTATTTATTAATGTGTACAGTATGTTTAATGTGCTTTATTATCACCTCATTCTATCTACGAACAACAAGGCCTTGATGTCAGTTTCAAACCTCCAAAATGCAAAACCTCAAACCTCTTATGCAAAAGTTTGGGCGCCCCTGGTCAAATCATGTGTTTTGTTGATTTTCTAATTGCAAATAAGGGAACGCATCTTCTTACAGGGAACACGTGGAAATGTGGTGTTTTTTGAAGAGAATTTTGAAATATTTGATGAACTTTTGCAGTAAGTTTTGCAAATGAACAGCAACTGAAGACGTGCATTGTCTTCACTTTAATCAATGCACACATTAACCAGCGCTGCCCAGTGCATAAGAATGTATTTACAAGATGTAATGATTATGTTTGTGGAGGGGCTGCAATACTTTGAGTTATTCAAAAATGCAGAATTGACACTAACCGTGTCAATCAGTTTGCATATCAACTGACCAAACTGACCATGAGAGCCTCGTTGTTCTGAATTCTCCACTTAAGAAAAGCTGCTCTTGAGGAAATACTCAAAACTCAAATGTACAACAGTAGTTCTAGAAGACATTTAATAGTTTTCCACAGTATTTGCATCAAATTATTATTATTATTATTATTATTATTATCCTTTATTTTTGTACAACCATGTTTCTTGTATAGAAATAAAGCTGTTTTTATGAAAAATAAATGCTTTCTCTTTCTTCCTCTTCACTTAAAAAATAGAAGATATCAATTTAAGTTTAATAGAGATTATATTTGTTATTAGCCCATATCTGTCTGTCTAGGTAAACATGTTCTTTATTGTGTACCTAATTTGGTAAGAAAAGAACAAACACTTGTGTAAACGTGTGTAAAAACTGGGCTATTCATTGTGGCTCATGTTCTTCTGTGACAGAAAAAGAATGTGAATGAAGTCTATGAGGGAAAGTCATTCATTAATTCATTAATTATTTGGGAAAATAAATCAGTTTGGAGGAGCATCAAGAACATTTAGGGGTAGTCTCTTTTTGGATGCCCCCTAGTGGCCATTAGAGGTCTTCTGTGGCCTTCCTTTAGAGCAGCGGTCACCAGAGTTTAGTTCCCATTGCGGTCTAGCATGCTGCTCCTCCCCTCACCTAACACGATCGCATCTGATCCAGCCAATCAAGGTCTTCTGAAGGAGTTCATTAGCAGAAGCAGGTATGGCAGACTGCATTTGGATCTAGACTCTTCAGGAAGGATCCCAGGATCTCCAGGACCAGGTTTGGTGACCACTGCTCTAGAGGCATGAAGTTAAAGCCAGAACCATCCCATACCCACAAACTTGAAGCCTTGAGACTTCAACCGACACAGATGCACAAGGCTGAAGTTGGCATGAATGCCCACTCCCCACTGCCACCCCTTAACTGGCCACATGTGCGAGTTACAAAGGTGTTCCCTGCGAAATCCAATGGACATATAATCCTAATAAGTTAATCCATCCATCCATCCATCCATCATCTTCCGCTTCTCCGGGGTTCGGGTCGCAGGGGCAGCATCCTGAGCAATGAAGCCCAGACCTCCCTTTCCCCAGCCACTTCCACTAGCTCCCTGGGAGGGATTCCGAGGCGCTCCCAGACCAGCTCGGCGATATAGTCACGCCAGCGTGTCCTGGGTCTTCCCCGGTGGACTTTAATATTTACGCAAATAATGCTTCTATTTTTTGAACAGTCATTGAGTCAATGTAACTCCAAAAAGTTAATAAGGTTAAACTCGGCCAGATCACAATTTAAGCCATTGATTACCACTTGAGTTTGACATCAGTTATTTAGATTGATCACATTTTAAAAGTAAACAGTAAGCAGATTAGCTTTCGCCGCTGGTGTTCTGTTTCGCATGGAAACGTTTGAAAAGCAGAATCAATGTTTTATACCTTGAGCTGCAGACACAAATCACACTGAACACCGGCTGCCTCCTGATTGGACAAACACATCATTTTGACCAGATTCTTTTGTGTAAAGTTGCACTGCACTGTAAAGATGCACTGCATCATTCACTGTTTACGGACTAAACATAAAACATAAAACTAACCAGAAGTTGATTTGAAGCGTAATTCGAGGTATCCGACTGATGGAGGTGGGTAATCCTTTAAATAATCTGTTAAATAATAGAATGATATCCGTGTAAACTCCTGTATCCAATTACATTCCCTATCGGAAAGTTTAAGTCCGTTCTGCTTGTGCGTCGCGTCACAGTGAGAGTTTATACCGTTCAACACGGCGGAGCAGAAACTGGTCTGCAGAGGAGACGAAGTTCATGCTCTGGTCTTTAAAAGACGGCGGTGGGACGGACGTCCAGCTTATGCGTCTCAGAGCACGACGTCTTCCTCTCGGCCTTCTTTAATAAGGACGTGTGAAGGACGTTTTCCTGAGTCTGACGTCATTTTAAAGCAGTTAAAAACACAATCACTGCTCACTGCTGCTCATCTCACTCTGACTGGACTTGTGTTATTTCGGATCAGATTGCTTGTAGTGAACTAATTCAGATTTATACGAATTGGCACAAATCTTTGTATGTAAACACAGCCAGTGAAATTAAACAACATTCCTATATGACCATGGTGCAACACAGAAACACAAGTGCAAAACAATACAATATACACAGTACAGACGATACGAAACTGCGTGTTTAGGCTCATGTGGCAGTTTCAGACACAACAGAATGCGTCTGGATTGTGTTTGAAACTGATGGCTCAGTGCATGGGACCCCCGGTGTTGAGCTGCTAGTGAGCAATGAGGAGTGAAAGGCGAGGGCTGAGAACCCCCTGCTGTGAGAAACAGTTCACACCCTGCTGAAAACGGCTAACTAGAAGCCATTGGGATTAAAACTGCCCAGTTTTGTTTTCTAATTGGTTTAATTGCTTCCAATAGAGACCACTAATTTCCTGTAGAGCCCTTTCAGATACCATTACAAAACCATCAAATGAATTTAGAATCAGCCAGTGTTCACCCGTTAAACCTATAGGATCCTTTACATTGTAATATCGTCCCTTTAAAAAAGCCAAAACACATTAAAAAACAATCAGACACCAACAGACACACTTAATGGTTTCTATGGGTTTTTCCAGCAGGGAAAATTACCATGCTGAGATGAGATGGTTCTTCAAGGGTTCTTTAGTAGACAAAATGGTTCTATATAGAACCGTGAACACTCAATAAGCCCTTTTGCATGATTATATTGTTCTTCAGATTGACGTAGAATGCGTTGTATATGGTTCTATACAGAACCTTTTTTTAAAAGATTTTTGTGTAGCACCAAAAAGGGTTTGTCTATTGTTACGACATGAAGCTTGCTACAATACAAAAGACCCTTTTTGGTGCTTCGTAGAAAATTCTCCATCAATCTGAAGAACTGTTTCACCATGCAAAGAACCCTTTAACCATGCAAAGGGTTCTTTGAGTGTTCATGGTTCTACAGAGAACCGGTTTCTTTACAAAAGAACCCTTGAAGAACCATCTTTTTTAGGTGTGTAGTTCAGCCGAAGAAGCACAAGCACGGGCTTGTGCAGAAAAGGGTTAGTGAAGATGAAAATGTGTGTGAAATAGCATTATGAAGAACTCTTTGATATTTATTTTCCTTTTATGATGTTTCTCAAAAGAGAGATGCCTCCATCCTTCCATGCGTGTAAAGGATCACAGTCATTCCACTGATATCCTACAGACTGTAGCTTTGGTGCTTCAAACAAACTAGCTGTAGAAAGAACGTTTCCATCTGCTGGATGGCTCCTAATGAGCCTGTCTCACACAAGCCGACCCACCGGCGGCCCAGGGGCCTCAGCCTGCACCTCTCTGTGTGGTTAAGGTTAATTAATACTAGATGGTGCCTCTCCTACATTTCTACAGATTTATGCTATTGGAAACAGATGCAGGTGGAAAATGAGATACGGTTGTTTTGCGCTCTTGTGCTAAAGACCACACCATGTGATCACACTGCGTTACACTCTGTCTGCAGCGCTGAGGCCGCCTTTCCCTTATTCATATTCATTTAAGTCAAAACAGCCATGAGGTACAAGTTGCAGCTGTCAGAACAAAACCTCGTATCTGTATTTTTGTCATTTTTCAGTTTTTAATGCCATTTGAAAGTGCCTGTTGCCCTTTCTATTATGTGTAAGTTTCATGATAAACGGACCAAAAGAAATACCTCAAAATGACATAGGAGAAATTCTGGTTCCATTGACTTACATTAGAAGCAAAGTAAGTTTTTTCCTTCTCCTGTAAAGTTCCCAATCTGGAGATGCGAGGTTTTGTTCCGATAACAGCAACGTGTTTCATTTTTCAGATGTTTCTGAGGAGATTAGATTCGCAATAATCCACTTGCAAATACACAGGAAAGTTAATCTGTGACAACAGGAGTCTCCAAAAATGATTAAAAGGTACAGAAAAAATTTTCTTTCTAACAACCACCCGGAAGACCTGATAGACACCAAAACTGCCCCCATCAGATTAACAGCACTTAAAGCTTTCATCTCTGAGAGAGAGGAGAAAATCAAGCTGCTTCAGATCTGAAAACATCCACAGGTGTTTCTGTCCATCCTTCCACTGTGAGAAGACCACTCAGCGCTATGGGCCTGAAGGACGTGTAGCTGATCAAGAAGAACCTCGCTGAGAAAAGGAGACGGACACACCAAACAGAGAAGCTGAACGATGGACTGACCACCCCAGAGTCCAGACCCCAACATCACTGAAAAGGTTTGATTACTTTAGAAAATGATCAACCAGCTTCGAAGACTGAACTTTGGAGTCGTGTCTGCAGGTTCTTTGAGGAACTGAAGGTGAGTCTCAGAAGTTTTGCACAGTTCACATCTTGCCTCTTGCCTAGGTAAACCCTTCAGAGCTGGATCCAGAGGACCTGTTCACACCATGCATTAAAGCTCTGCTGGAGGTGAATTAGTTTGATGAGTAGAGGTCTGGAAATGTATTCTGGGTTTGATATGACTGGCTGATTTGCACGGGGTTAAGGATCTGTGTCATCTCCTCAAATTACCCCAAATAGCCTGGGATTGAAACACGATCACCCTCCTGAGAAAACCCATAGAAAACATGAATTGTTTCTGTTGGTTCCTGATCTTTTTGTAATGTGTTTTGGCTTTTTTGATGGTTTTATATCACAATGTAAAGGATCCTAACGATCTACCAGTAGATCAATGGCTGATCTAGACATATGTGATTGTCTATAATGTGTTTCGGAATGAAAACCTTCCCATAGAACAAGAGAAGGTTTGGGTCCTGTGCCAAAAAAGTATATAATAGTAGAAAAGGAAACAATTTTACACATAACACAAAGAGCCAGGGTGTTTCATTTTTGTGGTGGTGGTGTTTTGTGGGCAGTTTCTACAGTTTTTACACTGACATGAATTCGATTGGACGTTTTAACGATAAAAAAACAATAAATTGGAACTCAAATGATTGGTGAGGGAAAAACTAGAAAAGGGAAAAAACTCCTAGTCTATGAGATTTATAACGCATACTTTGAAGGACTATGTAACAATTTAAGGAGCAAAAGTATTCTACTTTATAATTACTTTAGTAATTCTCAGGTAAAGTACACAAATTAATACTTAGGTACAGTAACCAAGTATTCTGTCCAGTCACTGAGGAATAGAAATGACCACACAATTTACAGGTACATTCTATATTTCCCCCAAAGTATCGTCAATATAACCTCCATGCACACAGTCTGAAGGTCCTTTAAGATGAAGAGCTCTTCTCGAATTCTGTTTGCCTTCATGAATTATGCATTATGGTCATCTGCAGTTTGATATGCAGGAGGTACTTTAATCTTCAGATGGATCTTCCTGCATAACTAAATACTTGCAGTAAATGACCGCAAGCCGGTAGGGTCAGCCTGACCCCTATACAGAGTTTGTCCAGTGGAAAACTTTCATTAGATTTAAAGTTAGATGGTCCATTCATCATGATTGACCTCAGAAAATGATCCGATTAGTGCTGTAGCTTTTCAATTTTAGTGTAATAAAACTCCAGGAACTCCAGGAATTACAAAAGTCATGCAACGCTGACATCTGTTGGTCAGAATATGCTCCCTTCGGCAAAACACCAGCAGGTCATACGTTTCATAATTTTAAAGGTACAAATTCAAGATGATTATTATCAGTTTTGCTAAATTAACTGGCCAGAATTTGGTGTATAACCTCTAGTTCAAAAATATTAGTCATTAATTATTTTTAAAAAGATACAATACTATTTACTTATAATAATAATTATTATTATTGTTGTATCCATACAAACAAATTAGCATACAAACAAATAAACAAACATAAATGAATAATTTGGGGAAACTATTCTAAATTCTATTCTAATGTATGTATATATGCATTTCTAAATAGTGTTAGTACTGGAAAGTCATATTAAAATGAATAACAACATTGAGTAAATTTGGACATCAAGTCTACACGTTTTAACGCCTGATTTTTATTTATTTTCTGAGATTAACTAACTGGGAAAACATAAAACGCAAATTATGTGCCACAACTATTATCCAAGCAACTTGTTGTATTTTTAGGTTGGATTCGGCAAATAAACATCAGTTGTGCACTAAAATGTGCAGAAGTGTGTTCTCAGTATAGGATGTGCCCAAACTTTTGCATGTGCCTGTAGTTCAGCTTCAGGTCCAATTTGACTGAATCCTCAGGTTCAGCCACAGTCCGTGCTCCTGTGTTGTGCTGCCTCCTTCTGGCTGAATGGGCACAGTGAAAATCCCATTTACAACAGCAGAGACCGATTATAGTTGCAGCACCAGGGGTCAGCTAGCGGTCTTTGTTTTGTGGTCCCTGAGTAAACACTGAGTGTAGGGGGTCAAAGATTATCAAAAGAAATCTACAAGAACAATTCTTTCATTTTTATTGTCAGTACATAATTCACAGTTTTACACCATTAACCCAGCATGCAAGGCCAACATCATACAGCAAAGAGCAGCACATAAATAATCCTTTACACATTCACATTTGGCGAGTATAAAAGAGCAGAAGCAGAACGTCTTACGCGTTCGGAAATACTTCATTCCTGATCCGCAGAAATGGATCGTTTGGTATCAAAAGTATGTCAATTCACAGAATTCACTTTGCTAGAAATCTTAACGTGTGCACAGTACGAACATGATTGTTACTCACATTTACAATCTGGGCCAAAACATGAGAAATAATCATGACAAATAAGAAAGGCACTGTAATATTAACATGCATACTGTGCCTGTCACAACTTTTCAGTTCTTCATCACTGATCCAGCAGCACCATAGCATGTAGGGGCGGAACGATACTCATATTTTCCGATTCAATACAACTCGATTCAAATTTTCGATATTTTAAATGTTAAAATGTTTTGAGCCCACAGAGCTTTAAACAAGCCCTTGAATGTATAACCTGCCCAGGCGTTTGAGTGTGGGTGTAGCCCCGCCCATTCTCCGCCCACTTTACTCTTATAGGCTGAACCCAGAGCCTAGTTTTGATCACTGACAGTGGCTTCCTAGATCGATGATACATAGGAGACGCCCTAAAGAGAGTGAGGGGCGCACCGGCGATACAGTTACTGTGATAAAGTCCCAGGGAACACAGTGTAAAACACTAATAATGCTTGTATGCTACTACAGTTGAGTGTTATATTAAACAACCAGAAAAAAAAAGAAATATAATAAAACATGGCTTTAAAAAATGCCGACCAGGCCTATCTGAGGACTGACCCCTGTATTCTAATACAGAGTTTGTTCAGTGGAAAACTTATTAGATTTAAAGTTAGCTTGTGCATTAATCGTGACTGACCTTAGAAAATTATCTTAGCGTAATAAAACTCCAGGAACTCGTTACAAAAATCAGGCAACACTGACATCTGTTGGTCAGAATACGCTCCCTTCAGCAAAACACCAGCAGGTCATACTTTTCATGCGTGTAATAATTTTAAAGGGGCAAAATCCAGGAGTTCTGGATGGAAATATGCTAAATTGACTGACCAGAATTTGGTGTGGAACCTCTGACATTATTGTTACAAAAAAACAAGCAAACAAATAAATGAAACAAATGAAAAAAAAAAAATAAATAAGATAGAAATATAAAAACATGTATATATAAAACATGGCTTTAAAAGTGCTGACCAGGCCTATCTGAGAATTGTTTGGGCGTGGCCTAATATTCTAATGAGTACTCAGAATTGACATCCTTCACTTCAACACCCCCAACCTGCTACACCACCGAAGCAGAAGAAAACCCAACAGTGCGAATGAAGCAATGAGAGAAATAGGATCTACGTAAGGTAGTGGACTACTTAACTGCGTTCACAGCTCTCTAAAGACACCATCTGGCTCTTACGTGGCGACGTCTGAAAGAAAGTAAGCTTCTTTTTCATTTTACTGAAGATTGGGAACGCTGCCTGGTTGATCAAATGTGTAGATGGACAAACAAGTAAATAAATGAATGCACAAACAAAACAGACAGATGACAGTTGGGCATGTCGGTTAGGTTTGCCATATAAGCTTTCGCTTGGTGGTTAGCTTTCTCAAAGAGACGGAGAACATAAAGGAACAGTTTTGTTAAACCTGTGTGGTTTCCAACCTTGTGATTGGTGAAGATACTGCTTATGTAAGCATTATCTAAGGTCCAATCCCATTGCATCCCTCGTCCCTACCACTTTTCCCTACCCCTCTGTTGTGCGCTTTCATATCTAGGGGTAGGGGGTCCCGATTCTTGTTGAGATAGAGGGGTAGGGTGAAGTGTTGGGGCTACACGACCCTCCAAACAGGTTTTTCAGAGGCTCCAAACGGAGCGATATGAGGAAAAAGGAAAGATGGCTGAGCAAGCGACCAAAGAAAGCCACGAATGGGAGGATTTTCTGTTGAAAAATGACAATAACCATAACCATATTATCTTAGTTTTATGACTTTTCAATGTATTGCGGTCCTTTTCTTCATAACAAGCATTAAAAACTGGCAATAGCATGCAGATATCTCGGCAGCTCGACGGCTAAATTTCCCGTTCCACCTTAAATAGTCCAGCAGTTCTAATGACTGGTGCGCCAGAATGTAACTGCAGCTTCATTTAAGGTGGAACGGGAAAATCCGTACAAGAATCTGGAGAATATCCGACTTCAGCTTCACATCACTGAAGAATTAGGGGGGGGTGATAATAAATAACTGCCCCCCTCTTTGAAGGCGTATGATCCCTAAATGTAACTAAAGCCCAGCAGTGAGGAGCTGAACTCTCCCCTCCTCTGCTGTCCCTGCAGACGGGCAGGGTCGCCTACAGAGCGGTGCTGGTAGCTGATAATGAAGTGATGCTCTTTTATTAGAGGGGCTCATTTCAGAGGGAAGATCTCAACCACTAGCCATTGTAACTCAGTGCCAAGGGGCAAGGTGACCATTGAAAACAAGGGATAAGGGTAAAAGTAAGAAATGGAATTGGGCCTAAGACTAGAAGGTAACGATGGCCATGGTTATTCTTTGTAAAAGTATGTTGCACACACACAAGAGCAACACCACTAAGAAGGAAAGCACGGATTTAGGTTTCCTGGGGCTTTAAGTAACAAACAGTTTCAAATCTTCATTTTTTCCATTTTTTGATACTGTGCTGAAATTTATAGTTTGGTCATGTCGAAATCTCATATTACCCGACGCTCTTTTCTGACAAGCAGGAGCTCGGCGTGCTGAAGGTGCATGTGACCATCTCAGCTTTGTTTTCATGGTCCTTAGTGCAGGACATCGGCGAATGAATGCACCCGACGGACCCAACATTGTCCACTTTAGAGCTGGATGGCGTTTCACTCTCTGAACCCAAAACTGGCTCCACGCTGAATGGATGGAAATTGTCCACTGCAGTGTCGAAGTCCCATGCCTGGCGGAGAGATAAGTCCACGTAAGGTTTGGTGTCCATTGTGGTCTGTTTTTCCGCGGCGTTCCTGCATGTCGGCATGCGTAGCGATGCGTAACTGGTATTGTTGCTGTGTGTTAATGACGGTGGCGAATGCTGGCTGCTCACCCAGCCCAGCGTACGCTCGTGCCTCTCTCTACTGTGGCCCACAGTGCGCTTGAGCCACTCGCAGCCTTTGGTGAACAGACTTTTCCGGCACAGGATGTACACCCACGGGTCCAGGATGGGGTTGAAGGAAGCGAATCGAATGGCCAGAAGGTCACTGCGATAATCAGGCTTCCTACCAGCAGCGATTTCAGCAGGTCCATATATCTGATTAACAAAGATGCGCACCTGGGAAGAGGACAGAAAACAGAGGATGGTTATGGAATTCTTTGGACACAAATGTAGTCTATTTATCTCAACTGTTGCAAGGTTGGGCAAGCTTCACAGAACGCTGGCAAAAATCCCATTCAACCTAATGAGAAACTGTGGCACGTAAGTCAGAAATACCTATATTAACAGTGCATTCTTCATTTCAAATGCTGTTTATTTGTATATCACTGTTGTCCAAACAAAACCTTGTGTCTCCAAAATGGTCACTTTACAGGAGAAGGAAAAAACCTACTTTACGTTTAATGTAAGTCAATGGAACCAGACGTCTTTCCAAGTCATTTTAGGCCATTTCTTTTGGTCCATTCATCATGAAATGTACGCAAAATATAAAGAACAAAAGGCATTTTTAAATGAAGCAAAAACTGAAAAACGACAAAAACGGAGATACACGGTTTTGTTCCGACAACAGCGACATGTGAATGATTTTTTACATACTGATTAAGACAGACTGGGTGTGGTTTCTGTTGTGTAGTCAAGCTTCCATGTTGTTTCCAACTTGCCTAGTTATGATTAGCTACAACAACACAGTCCGTAACTGGACATCTGAGATGTGGACTGAGGTTTCATGGACTGACGAGTCTAAATTTGGATTACTTGGAGAAAGAAAAGCAGAATATGCAACCAACTTCCAATACTGAACTTTGGAATTTAAATATATGAGGGGTGGTCACTCACAGTACTGTACATAGTAAACACAGTAACACGAGTACACACCAATTTGTTTTCTTTCACTCCTCTTTCATCCCTTCTTTTCTCAACACTTCATCAACCTTCAGAAACCCTTTTCCACTATGCATTTAACTGAAGCCAGAGCCATCAACCTTGATGAAAAGATTCAAATGTTGAACAAAAATGCATAACCGCACTTCACACTGAGAGCACTCGTCCCTGTAACTCTCCTTATCCTTCTTTTCATTCCTCCTTTGCTCCTGAGAAATGTTGATAATCCTTGGATTGTTAAGATAGAACCAACTAACCTGGTATGAAGATGTAACCTGAATAATTCAGTTTCCTACTGATATCGATCTCTGGCATTCCTGCTTTGGTCCCTCTGTCCTACTACTAAATCTAATTTTTTTAAAAGTCTGTGAGAACAAAGCTGCATTTAGCACTGATGCCACTTTTCCAATATAGGTATATTTCTTTCTGCAGTCGTACATAAACCCATCGCTTTTGAAAAGACGCTCCTGTATTTCAAAGTGACAGTACAATGATAGAACCCTGCTCTTTCATATTGTGTGCAGACCTGCTCATTTCTAAGATTCAAGCTAAACAATGCTCATAAACAATAGACGCCACTGGCTTCTGTTATAAATGTGTTGTTTTCTGTTCAGGGAAAACTGTCTGTATTACTGTCCATGATAAGTGACCACACACTACAGACAGGCAGACAGCTATTAGGGTTAGGTTGTATTCTTGGTCCCATGCTCAGGTAACGGAATCTGACAAGCTGATGTAAAGCTGCACTATTTTAGTCTTGGGGATTTGGAGACCTCTCTGGTGGAAATGTGTAATTGCATGCAACGTATGGAAAAACATTTCATAAAGCCAAGGATTCCAAGAAACGGTCATCTCACACGGTCCAGCTGTTAGGGATCACACGCTACTCTGCTGCTGAACCGAACAGATCTTAGTGAATTTGCGTGAACTCACGCGATTTCTTGCATTCTTCTGTAACTTGGAAACCCAAATAAACGAACATGGAGCTGCTGCTGCTGTTTTCTCTGCTGTTTGCTCTGACACACTAAAGAAGCAGCAGATGAACACGTCTACGTGAAGCTCATGGATTTAAAATGTGATCAGTTTGGTATTTTCTAGGGTTTTATGTACATAAACTAGATCGGAGCTTAAACTTTGCTCATTAAAAAGCTTCGCTCCACATGTGAGAGACTTTTGACCATTTTTCTTTCTTTACTTTCTCACTCTCAGTGTTTATTGGCTGTTGTAAGAGTCTGTTCAGATTGAGCCGCTGATCCGTTTACACTAGATTTCACTCAGAGTCGGGTCTAAAAAATCAAGCTGTAAGGGTTCAGCCGGCCCCACCTGCTGCCAGCAGAGGGCGACGGCAGCAGCGTGTCCAGCCTGCGCCACCTGATGCCAACAGAGGGCGACAGCAGCATGGGGCCATAACTTCAGGGAACTCCAATTCCCAGAAGCCCTCGGGCTGATTAGGCCCAACTGGACACACCTGTGGACTCCTCTACTTAAGGCTGTGGCAAACAGAGGTGTTTGTCACACCTTTGTAGAGGGGTGACCTGTACGGTACTTTGCGTTGTTAAGGAAAAGAAACTAAAAGAGGGCTGAGAAAAGAAATTGCCCCAAACTAAAGAAAGAATAAAAGAGTAACAGTCCCAAAGCTTCTTTAAAAAAAGGGGGGGTTCCATGAAACAGAAAAGGCGTTTGCTTGTCCAAGGGCAAACTGCTCGAATAAAGTCTACCTTCCCTTCGTTTTAACAGGGGAGGTGTGCTTCGTTTACTTTCTCTTATTTCATCTTTCTAGTTCAGCTTTTGTTTGAACACGCTGGTTTCAACGTCTCTTTTGTTTGACGTTCTCGCCTTTTCGTTTTTCCCTTCTTTGAGGTGCATTAGCTGTCACCTGTGTGTCCCATTGGGGCAGCGGTAACTCCATGGACCACCGATCGGTACAGTTTGAGCCTGGCTCTGGGTCACCTCAATCACAACCTTCCAAACACGCTTTCCACTGGCTTTTCATTTCTGCATTTGGGTCTGCCTCCCCGCCGTGCCGTAACGCGATCGGGAGGCTGTAAATCTCAGTCTGCGCCCCTCAAACACGACTCGACTCTCTCCAACTGTCGAGTACAGCTGACCCAAAAAAATCAGGGTATAAGTTGTGTAATGAAACCCCTGGCTTAAAGTAGGCTGTGCTTCAGACCCCTTCCCCAAGCAAATGTTTGGGAGTGCATTGAAAGAGTCAACACTTGGTGAGGGATGCATCTTCTGAGGATGTGAGTGACTCATTTACTATTGTCATCATATCTTTATCAGTATAATGTTGATTTTGCATTTGAGACCTAAACATTGAGCCGTACCTTCTTTTTTGAGCCTGTCTGTATGACTTTAAAATGTAAGGACCTATTATGCTCCCCATTCTCTTTATTAGAAACAGCTACCTTGTCTGGCCACTTTATTAGAAACGCCTACCCTGTGCTTCCTCTCACAGGCCACTTTATGAGCTCCACCTAATTTATAGGTTCACTATGTAGGTGTACAGGTACAGGCTATATGCTATTAGCAAAACAGGGTTCTACATAGTACCCAAACAAGATTTATACACTCTCTGGCTACTTTATTAGGTACCCCTTGCTAGTAAAAGGTTGGACCACCTTTTGCCTTCAGAACTGCCTTAATTCTTCATGTCAGACTTTCAACAAGGTGTTGGAAACGTTCCTCAGAGATTCTGGTTGGTTATTTGAGTTCCTGTTGTCTTTCTATCATCTGGAACCAGTCTGCCCATTCTCCTCTGACCTCTCACATCAACAAGGCATTTTCGTCCACACAACTGACCGCTCACTGGATATTTCCTCTTTTTCGGACCGTTCTCTGTGAACCCTAGAGATGGTCGTGCGTGAAAATCCCAGCAGATCAGCAGTTTCTGAAATACTCAGACCAGCTCGTCTGGCACCAACAACCACGCCACGTTCAAAGCCCCTTAAATCCCCTTTCTTCCCCGTTCTGATGCTCGGTCTGCACTTCAGCAAGTCGTCTTGACCACCTCTATATACCTAAATGCACTGAGTTGCGGCCGTGTGATTGGCTGATTTAGCTATTTGTGTTAACAAGCAATTGAACAGGTGTACCTAATAACGTGGCTGGTGAGTGTATGACAACCCCCCCCAGGGTACCCCATTAATGACTGGTCAATATCTGACCACAGGGCTGCTGTTGACCTGATATCCTTTGGGTGTTGATCATTGCTGGGGTTCTGGCACATGTCAATGTTAGCCTGAGAATTATCCATCCAAGAGCTGTTCTGCGGTCAGAAACTGACCACTGAATCAACAGATGGCCACAGTCAACTGTGCACCATCAAAGTGGAGCTACTCTGTTAGAAATAACGATTCTGTGCAGGTAACAATGTAAAGGTACAACAGCAGTTTTAAGGCCCGATTTTGTTTTTTCCCGGTGAAAATGTTTTCCTAGTTTTTAAAACGGAGCAGTAGAATAAAAGCCTGGAGGCGAGGCGGGGCGTGTGGAGTCAGTACAGCTTAAATATTTCAGTGAATATTTCAAAATGTTTCATATCCTTATTTCTGAGAGTGTACAAGAGAGGCGTTTCTAATAAAGTGGCCAGTTACTGTACAGCTAAAAGCAAGAAAGTCTGGGTGTACATGCCAAGCAGTGTATAGAGGTGTAGCTAAGAGGTGGCCAGTGCCACTTTAGAATAAAGCATTGCTGCTTGTCTGGCCACCCCAGTTATGGAAAGTGAGACAGTCAGCCATCATTAATAAAGCATCAATTATCTTTATGGTGAAAATCTGCTTTCAGAGAATTTACCAGTCAGCTATAAGAGCTGACGCTGTGTTTAATAATGCGACAGGTTAATCTCCTGAGCAAACAGGTGAGTGCACGGTGTCCCTTCAGCAGTGCTGCTCTGTAAGGCTATGCCAAAGAGAGTTGAGTATCAAACTAGTCAGTTTGATCGTTTATCATGCCGCTTGCTCTTTTGCAGTTGAATGCATGCTGAGCTTTCTAGTCATTAGACTCATGTATAACCTGTAGTGAGGGCAGCCTAAATGAATACCTCTATATTCTGTCTATGTGAACTGATTGGCCTGGGTTCAATTCCCCGGCCGGATGGCCAGGGTCCTCTCTGTGTGGAGGAGAACTGGAGATGCTAAGCTGCCCCTAGGTGCCGGTGTACTGGTGGCCTATCCAGGGTGTTTCCTGCCTTCTGCCCAGTGAGCGCTGGGATAGATTCCAGCACCCTCCACCACCCAGGAGGATGAGCAGCATAGATAGTGTGTGTGTGTGTGTGTGTGTGTGTGAGACTCTAACACATCCTTTTCTCATGAATGACTAAAACACATCAACACAGTTTTGTCGTTCAGCTTACTTTTGGTAATAATTATATTGATGAACCTTAATCTCAACCCAAAACCTAATCCTAACCCTCACCCTGGCCTTCATCCTAACCTTAACATCAACCCAAAACCTAATCCTGGCCCTAATCCTAACCTTAATCTCAACCCAAAACCTAATCCTAACCCTCACCCTGGCCTTCATCCTAACCTTAACATCAACCCAAAACCTAATCCTGGCCCTAATCCTAACCTTAATCTCAACCCAAAACCTAATCCTGGCCCTAATCCTAACCTTAATCTCAACCCAAAACCTAATCTTAACCCGCACCCTGGCCTTCATCCTAACCTTAACATCAACCCAAAACCTAATCCTGGCCCTAATCCTAACCTTAACATCAACCCAAATCCTAATCCTGGCCCTAATCCTAACCTTAATCTCAACCCAAAACCTAATCTTAACCCGCACCCTGGCCCTAATCCTAACCTTGACCTCAACCCAAAACCTATCCCTAAGCCTCATCTTGGCTCTAATGCTAAACCTAGCCTGAACTTTAACCCAAAACTTAATCCTACCCCTCGCCCTGGCCCTAATTCTAACCTTAACTGAAACCTAATCGAGTGAAGCTCCAGGTACAGAATGGTGTCAGCGTGTATAACGGCGTGTGGAGGATGCTGAGACGTGTGTGTGTGTGTGTGTGTGTGTGTGTGTTACAGGTTAAGCATCTACTGATTTGAACTTGGATACCAAATAAAGTGAAAACAGAGTTCAGCAGATTGTAAACAAACCTACAGAGTTAATTAAGTCTCTAGATGATCTACTGAATGTATTCAGTGCTGCTACATCACTGTGTTGTTTGTTGCTGAAAGTCTGATTAGTGGACCCCTCAGGACCCCCTCAGAACAAAGCCTCACCTACTTTATTCATGTGGAAATAATGAACAGATTTAATTAAAGCCCAGAAAAAAAACAGGGCATCGCTGTTCTGTGTTTGTTTCCTGTGCCCCCCAAATCTAAAAGTTCTAGATAGGCCCCTGGCAGCGGACAGGAGCATGTCCTGGTGTCCTAAACGCTCCTGTGGAGTGAAGGGGAGTAACAGACGGAGTAACAGGGAGTAACAGACGCCGCGGTCTGCGCTTTACTCACCACCAGCGGGATGGAGCAGATGAGGAACACGACGGTCATGATGATCAACATCCAAAACATCTGGATCTCCGCCGCCGACGTCACGGCGGGTAGTCCGGCGAGCGCGCGCCTCCCGGTGCCTCCGGCGCGCGTCTCGCGGCTCATGCGCACGAGCGACCGGCACGCCGCGCAGTTGCAGGCGACGGTCACGGCGATGAGCGCGAGCATGACGCCGCCGTACAGGTAGGAGTAGGCTGCGCCCGGAGCGTCCGTCGCGCGCCAGTCCAGAAAGCACCAGGTTCCGGGCACGTGGCGCGCGTGCCTCCCGAAGCCGAGGCTGGGGAGCGCGCAGAGCGCGGCGTTAGCCGCGTAGACGGCGAGGAGAGCGGCGCGCGCCGTGCGCCTGTCCACGCGCTTTGAGTAGAAGTAGGCGTGGTCGATGGCCACGTAGCGCTCCACGGCCATGGCGCACAGGATGGACATGCCGGCCGAGCCGAAGAACAGCATGGAGAAGGAGAAGAAGTGGCAGAGGCGCGCGCCGCCGGGCCACCGGCCGGCCACGTAGGTGGCGATCACCACAGGGCTCGTGAAGCACGTGCCCAGCAGGTCGGTCACGGCCATGCCGCACACGAGCGTGTAGAAGGCAGTCTCTTTCTGCTCGCGCCTGCTCGCGCACAGCACGGCCGCGGCCACCACGTTGCCCAGTACGCCCACGGCGAACATGCTGGCCGAGGTGACCAGAGAGCGCACGTCCAGTCGCAGGGGGCCGCGCGGGGAGCCGCCGTCAGCCAGCAGCACCGAGTCGTTCATGGTTCAGGTGGAGCGGAGCTTGCGTAAAGGCTTCTTCTGCGCGCGGGCTGTCCGGCTCATCTCCAGCGAGCTCTGGCTTTCTGAGGTGCAAAAGAAGCCACGCGGAGCAGATATAAACTCACTGGCCCCGCCCCTCCTCCACTATGACGCCCTCAGCGTTGCGCTTCTTCACTCTGACGTCTGCCTGTGCCAGCCCTTCGCTGTGACGTCAAGGCAGCTCCGTGACCATCTGTCTTGTTCCACCAATGCCCCACATCATTATAATGTTACTAGTGCCGCACCACCACCTGTCTGACGTCATTAAACCCCCCACCATCACTGCACCCTGAGCCCCTGATGTCAGAATGTGTCTCCCAATACCCCAAAATTAATCTGCTTCAAGTTATGGGATAACTTGAGGTGTCACACTCGATGTTTGATCACATGTGACATAACTTGAATAAGATGGGGTCACCTGATGTAGCATGAAGTTATCAGATACTTATACTTTGACATGAATGTGATCATATGTGACATTGACATGAATATGCAGTGATATGACCGTGTGAAACGTGATCACATTTGATGTAACGAACAAAATATTAAATATAACAAAATATACATATATGTTATAAAAATGTGAAAATTGTGATCACGTCAGTGACCAACATGTGATCATGTGGCATATTGTGAATAAGATGAGATAAATTGGCACAACGTGAAAAACCTGTGATCACCACCCGGAACACAGCACGAATTATGTGATCATGTGTGACGTATGTATAACGTTGTGATCTGACGTGAAACTGTGAGCAGGTGACATAACGTGAAAAATATGACCCACTGTGGACAAAATGTGATCACACGTGATGTAATATGAGTAAAATGTGATCGAGTGATATCTTACTTGTGATCACATGCTTGTTATATTACACCATGAAATTACAAACGTGGAAAGTGCAAATGAATGAATCGTGACGAGAAAAATCACAAATAAAAAATTAAAGCGGGTATCACATGTGAAAACTTTTCACAAGTGAAATTCATATGATTTTCCTGTCCATTGGGACACATTACACTAAAAAAATGGAACCGACAGGCCCAAAGTTTTACTACACACTTCTATAACCTAAGAGTAGTTCAACCCATTTGCATTAAAGTCCCTGTAATTACTCAACAATAAGCCTTACTATTAATACTCTGGGAATACATGTGTGTGAATGAGAGGGAGGCAGGTGGAAAGGTGAAGATGCAAGGAGTCGAGGTCGTAAAGGTGGATGACTTCAAATATCTTGGGTCAACCATCCAGAGCAATGGACAGTGTAGAAAAGAGGTGAAGAAGAGGGTGCAGGCAGGATGGAGTGGGTGGAGACAGGTGTCAGGGCTGATGTGTGACAGAAGAACAGCAGCAAGAGTGAAAGGGAAGGTCTACAAGACAGCAGTGCGTCCTGCTATGATGGATGGTTTGGAGACTGTGGCTCTGTGTAAAAGACAGGAGGCTGAGCTGGACGTGGCGGAGATGAAGATGCTGAGATTTTCGTTGGGAGTGACCAGGCTGGACAAGATTAGAAAGGAGCAGATCAGAGGGACGGTGAAGGTGGAGCAGTTTGGAGATAAAGCCAGAGAGGCCAGGTTGAGATGGTTTGGACATGTGTTGAGGAGGAATAGTGGATATATTGGGCAAAGAATGTTGGAGATGGAGCTGCCGGGCAGAAGGAGAAGAGGTAGACCTCAGAGAAGGTTTATGGATGTAGTGAAGGTGGACATGGAGATGGTTGGTGTAAAAGTAGAGGAGGCAGTGGATAGGGCAAATGGAGGCAGATGATCCGCTGTGGCGACCCCTAAAGGGAGCAGCCGAAAGAAGAAGAATGAGAAGGCTATTAATACTCTGGGCTTTTAAGGGGTTATTGTGTATGCATGCACTCAGTACAGCAGATTCAAACCGTTAGTGGGTATTTGAAAGCAGTGAACTCATAATAAACAAGCTTACAAGTTTTATTCATTCATTTTTACACTAATCCCATAGAGACTGGAACGTTTTTAGAAGCTGACAACTCACTTACTCCCCAGTATTTATCAATCATTGATTAGTCTCAAGGCTTCGTATTCAGTTACTACTATTAATTATTTAGCAACCATTATGAAATTGGTATTAAGTTGTGAGACTGATGGGTGGAAGTCTGTCTGCTACTCACAGTTAAAGTGAACTAAAGTGAAAACATTGCATTCATTTTCTGTTTCTTTACATCACATTAGAACAAAATAGCCTGGAAGCTAAACATTTTCACAGAAAGCCTCATGCACTCCGAGCCATGTTCATCATTTTTCTTGGATTTATTTTTTACCTTTTTAAAGATCTTGTCTAACGTGTTTCATTTTCCAGCCACTCTCTATCCCTCAGAATTGAACAAGCTGTTTTTGTTACTGTGCCTTTAAGGCTGATATATGTAAATGAGCTCTGTTTTGATTGGTCGCCCCGTATTGTGCCTCCTTTAAAGACCAGTCCAGGCTGAAACACTCCTTATGACTGCGACGTGAGTGGGTAGAGCTAAACTGAATAAGCTGTAGGCTGAATAAACAGATAGGTGTCATCATTGTTGCTTTTGTGACATCACAAAAACAATGGATTCAAAACGGCAGCATGGTTTCCATATATGGACTGGATTGAATGGGTGAGTCAACCACTTGCATTAAAACTTTAACAATGTTTACATACTATGCCACTTCTTCATTAAAAGCTGAGGACGTTTTCCATGATAAAGGCCCTTTAGGAGTCGTTTACTCTCACTTTAAAGGGATCATTTAATAGAATTAACAAGCCTTGTGATTTGTTTTGTTTACAGACCTTTAAAACTAGTGACCACACCTGCTTAAAGAGAGAGGGGGGTGACCTCAGGGGTCACTGCTGTGGCATCCGAGCTGGCTAATGATAGCCAGGCATTCCCGAAACTGACATAAGGACTTGGCAACTCTTCCAGTTATGAGTGTACAGTGCACAGTGCTTAAACATGCCATGTCAGGGTCACCGCTGTGCCCAGAATGATTGGATCAAATAATCTGTGCTTGGTGGTGGTCCTGTAGTGGCCCACTTTCAAGTGGTGGATGGGGAAGAGGGGTGGCTCCAACAGATGCACCAACAGTCGGTAGATGTAAACATACATGGTTAGTGTTTCTGATAAAATGGCCAGTAAGTCTAGGTAGGAGCGCATAATGAACTGAATAAGTGTATCGCATTTATAGGAATGGTTCACTGAAAAATCAAACTTGCACAGTTTCACTGACCCCAGCTGCAGTTGGTCGGCCAAGTGTCCAATATTAATGTCCAACTAATGTTGCTAACAGAAGTCAATGGTCGCCTGAATGTTTGCAGTAAATACATCAAAAGTTCTCTCAACCTGCTCAAATCACGTCCAGCTCTTCTTTACAGTTGTACAGACTTGTTGTTTAGGACACAATATGACAATCTAAACCAGAGAAGCAAAATTTGGACCCCAAACGTGTCTTCACTGATGAACTACAAGGCTGGGGTCTTCTCCACAGGGAGGAAAACATGCATGGAAAAAGTGTCCGCGTGTGAATTTTAGCTACATAGGATATACACTCATTAAAGTGCATCTAAGCCAATGATTATTAGAGATTCCTCTGCTACCACAAAGCACAACAGCCACTACTAGGGGCGTTTCTAGGATTTGAAAACATCCAGGGCTGCTGAGGAGATTCAAAGTTTGTTCTTATATTTTCACACCATTGCGGACACTTATCGACCTAGATAAAAGCTTGTTTGTTAAGAAATGATGGCACCTAGTAACGCAGGCATCTGAGGCATAACTATATTCTCACACTGTACAGGCTACAATGCACATCAGCTTCATAGGCAGGGTTTTTTTTTGTCTGCCAAGCACATAAACCTCACAGCATTTATAGATTAATTCATGTCCGTATCTAGCTGGATGACTCACTGAGTGATTTTGCCCAAACCATTTTTATGACTACTACAACTGATGATGATGATGATGATGATGATGATGATGATGATGATGATGATGATGATGACCAGTAGTAGTAGTAGTGGTGGTGGGAGTAGTAGTAATAGTAGTGGTGGTGGTGGTGGTGGTGGTGGTGGTGGTAATAGTAGTAATAGTGGTGGTGGTAGTGGTAGTAGAGGTGGTGGTAGTAGTGGTGGTGGTAGTATCAATATATACATAAAGTATAAAGTAGTTGTAGTAGTGGTGGTGGTAGTAATAGTGGTGGTGGTGGTAGTAGTAGTGGTAGTAGTGGTGGTGGTAGTATCAATATATACATAAATAAAGTATAAAGTAGTTGTAGTGGTGGTGGTGGTGGTGGTGGTGGTAGTAGTAGTAATAGTGGTGGTAGTGGTAGTAGAGGTGGTGGTGGTGGTGGTGGTAGTATCAATATATACAAAAATAAAGTATAAAGTAGTTGTAGTAGTGGTGGTGGTGGTGGTAGTGGTGGTGGTAGTATCAATATATACATAAATAAAGTACAAAGTAGTTGTAGTAGTGGTGGTGGTGGTGGTGGTAGTGGTAGTAGTGGTGGTGGTGGTGGTATCAATATATACAAAAGTAAAGTATAAAGTAGTTGTAGTAGTGGTGGTGGTGGTGGTAGTATCAATATATACATAAATAAAGTACAAAGTAGTTGTAGTAGTGGTGGTGGTGGTGGTGGTAGTGGTAGTGGTAGTGGTGGTGGTGGTGGTGGTGGTGGTATCAATATATACAAAAATAAAGTATAAAGTAGTTGTAGTAGTGGTGGTGGTGGTGGTGGTGGTAGTATCAATATATACATAAATAAAGTACAAAGTAGTAGTAGTAGTAGTAGTAGTAGTAGTAGTAGTGGTGGTAGTAGTGGTGGTGGTGGTGGTAGTAGTGGTAGTGGTGGTGGTATCAATATATACAAAAATAAAGTCTACAATAACTTTGTGTTCAATTTAATCATGTAAACGTTCATTTAACACAATAGAATTTAATAGAATCACAGGACTCTTATTTTGATAGCACTGGTGTTCCTGCTGAACATGAATTTTGACGTGCTGAAAATATCCTGAATGAACCCACCCAGGCAGATTTAACTAGCTAGGCTGTTTTTGTTACTTTGCTTTTAAGGCTGATGTGAATGGAACCAAACTGCTGTATCCTGAACAGTGTCTAGTGTCCAGATGTCCAGATGAGTGAATTGTGAGTGGGTGGGAAGGACTTTATTGACCCCGGAGGGAAATTGCAGTGTTTCAGTAGTGAGGCATATAATTACACATAAACTCACATAAATTATGCAGAAAAATACAAAATAGAAATAAATCTAGACAGAAGTTAAAGTACAAGAGTAATAAAATAAAGTATAAGAGTATCTATTTAGATATTTATATGGCGTATGAGATTCGCTGTATTGAGACAGCAGGTACTGAGTGGCGAGAGGTCATCTAACAGCACAGATTACAGACATGACCAACTCTGAGGTGCATCAGTATTGTAGTGTAAAGTAAAGTGCACAGTGAATTAATGTGTAAAGTGTATTGATCAGAGAGGAGCTCCAGCGATGAGGTTCAGCACAGCTCAGACAGCAGAAGATCAGTACCGTCTCTGCAGTAAGGCAGATGTCCATATTAGTGGACTGTATGTTTTCAAAGATGTTTTACATTTTATATCAAACACGTTCATTTAAAAAATGAGGACATTTTCCATGATAAAAGCCCTTTAATGTGAGGGAAAGCGGAGATATGGCTAGACGATGGTTGATGGAGCTAACAAGCCTGCTAACTGGTTTGTTTACATGCTTTTAAAGATTACACTTGCTAAATAGAAAGATGGGGATGACCTCAGGGATCACCGCTTTGGCATCTGAACTCAGGCCAATGATAGCCAGGCATTCCCAAAACATACGTAAGGGCTTCCCAGCTTAGCACTGCACTTGTTTGATAACCGCATTATTTTCTGAATTCTGATGCTGTGTAAATGCCGCCGTGTCCTTAACGAAGCCACACAGGCAGATTTAATTAGCAAGTTAGTTGTAGCTAAATTACAGTCGTGCACTCGTGTGTAGTGTCCGTGTTTGTTGGTTCCTCTTGCTCGCAGTGCTCTACCTCTGCTTTTAACACGGTCATCATCAGTCTGAACTGATTGAGCTTATTTTGGGTTACCAGCCCACTTGTCTGGGGAGTGAAGCAGATCTGCCCATCAGATGTAAATATTTAAGCATTTAAAGTGGAAAATGATTGGCAGGCTGGATTTAAGGCTCACTTCTCGGACCCAATCCCATTTCCCTGCTCGCCCCCACCACTTAGCCCTCCATTTCACCTCTAGGGGTAGGGTGTCCCGATTCCTGTTGAGATAGAGGGGGAGGGCGAAGTGTTGGGGCTGCCTGGCCCTCCAAAGGGAGGTCTTTCAAAGACTCCAAACGGAGAGATATGAGGAAAAAAGAAAACGTGGCGAGACCAAAGAATTTTCTCCATTAAAAATGACACAACATTAAACTAATGCAGCCGTTATCGTCAATGTATTGTGATCATTTTCTCCATATCAAGAGAACAAAATCACTAATTGTGTGCTAATGTCTTGGTAGCTAAACCGGTTAACTTTCCCGTTCCACCTTAAATGGTGCAGCAGGTACGTTCTGGCACCTCGGGCGTCAGAACTGCAGCTTCATTTAAGGTGGAACGGGAAAATTTGAACAAGAATCTGGAGAATATCCGACTTCAGCTTCATATCACTGAAGAATTAGGGGGGGTGATAATAAATAATTGCCCCCCTCTTTGAAGGGGTATGATCCCTAAATGTAACTAAAGCCCAGCAGTGAGGAGCTGAACTTTCCCCTCCTCTGCTGTCCCTGCAGACGGGCAGGGTCGCCTACAGAGCGGCGCTGGTAGCTGTTAATGAAGTGATGCTCTTTTATTTGAGGGTTCCATTTCAGAGGGAAGATCTCAACCACCGCCCCTTATAACTCGGCTCCAAGGGGCAAGGAGACACTCAAACAAGGGGTAGGGGTAAAAATAAGAAATGGGAATGGGCCTAAATGTGTGATGGGCTGTTTGAGACCTCTGCCTTTAGGCCTGGTTGGCAGTGTGATATGGACTCGTGAGCGAGATTGAGGTGAACATGTTGGCAAATTTGTTTTCAGGTGGAACTAAAACCAGAGAGGTGCAGTAGCCACAGTCCTGGTAGGTGATCGGAGTGGAATCTTACAGGAATGCGCTGCCCAGTGTTTCACAGACAAAAATAACGTGAGTGAACTCTGAGGGGCTTCACTGAAATTAGCCGCAGACCTCAGGAGCAGGACTGCAATATCTCCATTGTTAATTGTTTTCTGCAATATTGGCCTTTATAACATTCATATCACAGAAGGCTACTGCAGCAAATGAGCCTCTAACAGATCACTGAGTATTTGATTGTGTGCTGTGAGCTACATGACTAATCATAGATGCTCCAGATGAGCTTGTTTATATGAATTGAGGCAGTAATGTGATCCAACAGGCATGATGTTCGGTGGAAATAGCGTCCAATCACAGCACATCAGGGTTTCAATATGTGTGTATTATTAATATGTCACTGTCATTTCATTCATTCATTCATTCGTTCATTACACTATTTGAAAAAAATTTATTGTTGCTGATCATCAAAAAAGACAACTTTACAGCAGAAAGCAGAAACGCTCTTAACTTTCAATGTGAGTTAATGTAGAGATTTTATTCCAAGCAATTTTGGAACAGGTTTTATGGGAAGCCAAGTAACCAATACATAATATACATGCAAATTACTATATACACCAGAGAAGATGACATGTAAAGTTGTTTATCTGGGAAGCAGGCATTTGTTTGTTGAAAACAGAACAGTCGCCTCTTCAGCTCCTCGAGACCACCGGTGGCTCCAAGACACACTTCATCATGTTCTTCATAACGTTCATATTCCATAAGCTCCATTCAGAAGCTGGGCGTCGTGTGAGGCTGTAGCTCTTCTCTCCAGTCTAATAGACGGTGATGTCATTTTAAACCCTTATAATAAAAGAAGCTGAACTTTGTTTTTCTACTGAAAGTCGACCCGTTTTTCCCCAAATCTGGGCTCTAAACTATAAACAGACGGCGTCTCTTCAGTGATCTGCTCTGGAAACATCACTTTTAGAAAACAACACAAAGAGCGTTGGAGATTTTTGGCCTTCAGCAGTAAATTGTGAGCGTATAGTGATATGTGGAGATCATAAAACACATGTTCTGTTGATTTGATGGGCTTTTACAAAAATAAATAAATAAATAAACAAATACATAAATAATGTACATTTTATTTAATGCAGTTACTGAATATTTGCCGTATGATTTGGTCATGAAAATTCAGATGGACGAACCAAAATATACCCTGGAGAATAAGGGGTTAAGATACAAACACAAATGATTCATATGAATTTCACATTTTAAAAACATGTGATTTTTGCACACCTTATATGTTAAATACATGTGACTTTTCTGTAGGGCAAGTTCTCCTCGAGGAAGAACAGTACAGTTACCATCCAATAAATTTTTATTTGGCAATGCACTGCACAAAACCTGAACATCGGAATGGTGCAATACTGGTGTATATTAATGTGTGTACATATATATAATGATTACACTGATCAGGCATAACATTCTGACCACCTCCTTGTTTCTTTGCTCATTGTCCATTTTATCAGCTCCACTTACTGTATAGCTGCACTCTGTAGTTCTACAGTTACAGACTGTAGTCCATCTGTTTCTCTGATACTCTGTTACCCTGTTCTTCAGTGGTCAGGACCCCCATGGACCCCCACAGAGCAGGTGCTATTTGGGCGGTGGATCATTCTCAGCACTGCAGTAACACTGACGTGGTGGTGGTGGTGTGTTAGTGTGTGTTGCGCTGGTCTGAGTGGATCAGACACAGCAGTGCTGCTGGAGTTTTCAAAAATCAAGCTGCTTCAGATCTGAAAAAACTCCACAGGAGTTTCTGTCCATCCTTCCACTGTGAGAAGACCACTCAGTGCTGTGGGTCTGAAAGGACGTGTAGCCGATCAAGAAGAACCTCACTGAGAAAAGGAGATGGACACATCAAACAAAGAAGCTGGACGATGGACTGACCACCCCAGAGTCCAGACCTCAACACCACTGAATGGGTTTGATTACTTCAGAAAATCTAACCAGCTTCTCAGATTGATCTTTGGAGGTGTGTCTGCAGGTTCTTCGAAAAGAAGGGAAGCTGTAATAAAGGAAAAGTGTGGCCATAATTAATACAGTACGTTTAGTCGTGGAGGCTTCTGTGTAGTTTGTATTTAATGGCTGTAGATGAAAGAAGTGAAGAGTGGTCTCTGACCCTGTTTGTACTGCACCCAGCACTTATATAGGTCTGATATTGCCTGGCTCATTAACCGCTGCTTCTGAAGCCTTTCTTGTCATGGATCATGTCTGTGACAGCCTTGGCTGATGAAAGAACCAACAGGCCGTTTAGCAGTATCATAATACAGATATAAAATAATAATGCACAATTCATTTTACGGCAAAGGTGGAGCCAAAAACAGTGACAGCAGCCAAAGCTAATGCCAAATCCATAATTTATTATCATGATTCCGTAAATATTGGACAGGCTTGTATTGTTTGCCTCAGTGGGCAGCCTTGGCTCTGTGCCAAATCAATAAAAAATGCATGAGCGCTGAATTACATATTGATTGTAGTGCTGTGTATTGTATTGTAGTGTAGTGTAGTGTATTGCACTGTTCTGTGTTCACCTCTGCTCCTTTTTCTCTGGGTATCAACAGTGACTCTTGTTTCTGGTTGTTGGTGCCAGACGGGCTGGTCTGAGTATTTCAGAAACTGCTGATCTACTGGGATTTTCACACACAACCATCTCTAGGGTTCACAGAGAACGGTCCGAAAAAGAGGAAACATCCAGTGAGCGGTCAGTTGTGTGGACGAAAACGCCTTGTTGATGTGAGAGGTCAGAGGAGAATGGGCAGACTGGTTGCAGAAGATAGAAAGGCAACAGGAACTCAAATAACCAACCAGAATCTCTGAGGAACGTTTCCAACACCTTGTTGAAAGTCTGACCTGAAGAATTAAGGCAGTTCTGAAGGCAAAAGGGGGTCCAACCTTTTACTAGCAAGGTGTACCTAATAAAGTGGCTGGTGAGTGTATGGTGTATGTTAGATAGTCTGAATTTAGTAAAATGGAAGCGGTGAACAGTCTTGCATTGAATTAGCCCATGTTTAGCACATACGGAGGTTCTGTGCACCTTCTGCAATCCCAAAGTTAATTTGAAACCGGTTCCTCCAGCTCTGATTCCCAAAGGGCTCAGACGGCTATAATATGTACTTAAAACCGTACAGCGTGCAACATAACTGAGGAAAGTTCAGAGGAGCCAGGTGGAGCGAGACAATTGATCCGGGATATGAGAGGGAAAATGCACACGGATATATCCCATGATCCTCTTGGGAGCATTTGGCCCAGAGAGCTTGAAGAATTTATCAAATATATGAAGCTCTGCCGCAGCGGCATGGAGAAGACACTGCCGTCTCTGCATTGGTGAGCAGATCTACAGGTTTCTCTTATTATGGCCGGCGCTCCACAGGTATATGACAGCAGCCATGAACCAGGAGCCTGAAATCTAATTTGTAAATAATGAAAGAATTCATCATACGCGGTGAGGCTGAAGGGTCCGACTCCTCTGTCTCTGCCTGTGTAAGTGGATTCCACCTACCCACACACAGAGTTCAGGGCCCTCAGGCGTCTCGCTCTTGCGCACATTTGCCGGATCTCAACTCCACAGCGGCCTTTCACTCGCAGACGTCATCTAACAGCTGCCCACACCTCCATTGTCATGCGGGGTGGTCTGCTGGGGGCTGTAAGAGTTACCGTGGGTGTGTGAGTGTTGGTTTTCATTCAGTTTCAGGACACAAATAATGAAATAATGGTTATTTATAAAGCACGTTTCAGCTTAGTTAGGAAATCACTTTGGGTGCAATGAAAGGAAATTAAATAAAAAACGTATTAATGAAATGACAGGATAACTACTAATGAACATTTTTTTCAATCAAAGAACCTATTATATATGATATGAATAAATATGAGAGAGAGAGAGCATGTTATTAGATATATGCATATACATACATACATATATAATATACACATGGACATATATAGTAATTACATATAGATTCTTACCTATATACATTACATATAAGAATATGTTTGTATAGTTACTATATATAGGTATTAATATACACTCACTGGCCACTTTTTTAGGTACACCTATGGGCAGACTGGTTCCAGATGATAGAAAGGCAACAGGAACTCAAATAACCAACCAAAATCTCTGAGGAACGTTTCCAACACCTTGTTGAAAGTGTGCCACAAAGCATTAAGGCAGTTCTGAAGACAAAATGGGGTCTTTTCCTAGCAAGGTGAACCTAATAAAGTGGCTGGTGAGGGTATATATCTGTGTGTGTGTGTGTGTGTGTGCGAACTATGTATAGTACAGACTGTAATGTATAATAGAAATGTGCAACAATTGTTATTACATGAGTATTTACATGTCTATAGCACATATGGGACACATGTTGGACCCATGTTCTCATAAGATATAAAAACAATGGTGTGTGTGTGTGTGTGTGTGTGTGTGTGTGTGTGTGTGTGTGTGTGTGTGTGTGTGTGTGTGTGAGATGGGGAGAGAGATGTGTCTCCAGATGTCTATATTTGTGCATTATTTTATTGCCAGGCATTCCTCTGTGTACAGTAGGTTTGATACATATGCCCTCTGGACCAATAACTCATGAATACATTCTTTTCCTCTTTAACAAGTTGCCTTGAACGAAGACTCAAAACAACTGCAGATTTGATTATACAGGCTGTTATGTCACAGAACATTGATATAAATCAAAAAATTAATTCATTCTTTTAGAACCGGTAACAGAATGCAGTCACTGCTGTGCATGACTTCAGAACAACCGGGGAAATTCCACCTCCGCGTTTAACCCATCCGTGAAGTGAAACACCACATACACACTAGTGAACACACACACTAGTGGGCAGTGAGCACACTTGCACGGAGCGGTGGGCAGCCCTATCTACGGCGCCCGGGGAGCAGTTGGGGGTTAGGTGTCTTGCTCAAGGACACCTCAGTCATGGACTGTCGGCCCTGGGGATCGAACCGGCGCCCTTCCGGTTACAGGGCCAATTCCCTAACCTCCAGCCCACAACTGCCCCCATGTTAGTTGTAATGTTAAACTGTCTGTTTGTAAACAGCCTCTCATTTTGTTAATTGGAATTTGACACTCTTGGGAAAGATCTTGGCTGTTGTTCTGCTCCTTTAAAAATGGAAGAGACATCAAACCTTTGAAGTGAAATCATTCTAAGAAAGAATGATATTAAAAGAGTGAAGTGAGCGATGGGGTGGGGCTAAACTGCTATAGGCTGAAGTGTTGGGGCTAAACTGATGTAGGCTGAGTAGGCAGGGCTAAGCTACTGTAAGCTGAGTGGGCAGGGCTAAGCTACTGTAAGCTGAGTGGGCAGGGCTAAACTAATATAGGCTGAGTGGGCAGGGTTAAACTACTGTAAGCTGAGTGGGCAGGGCTAAATTAATATAGGCTGAGTGGGCAGGGCTAAACTACTGTAAGATGAGTGGGCAGGGCTAAATTAATATAGGCTGAGTGGGCAGGGCTAAACTACAGTAAGCTGAGTGGGCAGGGCTAAATTAATATAGGCTGAGTGGGTAGGGCTAAACTACTGTAGGCTGAGTGGGCAGGGCTAAATTAATATAGGCTGAGTGGGCAGGGCTAAATTAATATAGGCTGAGTGGGCAGGGCTAAACTACTGTAAGATGAGTGGGCAGGGCTAAACTAATATAGGCTGAGTGGGCAGGGCTAAACTAATATAGGCTGAGTGGGCAGGGCTACACTAATATAGGCTGAGTGGGCAGGGCTACACTAATATAGGCTGAGTGGGCAGGGCTAAACTAATGTAGGCTGAGTGAGCAGGGCTAAACTACTGTAAGCTGAGTGGGCAGGGCTAAACTACTCTAGGCTGAGTGGGCAGGGCTAAATTACTGTAGGCTGAAGGGGTGGTTAGGTCAGAAATGCTGAATAATACATCCTTCAAGATGTATTGTTTGGTTAATACTCTACAATATTCAGGAAATACTGTGATTTATTGAGTAGTTGCTTTGAATTTTCAGTAGCTACTATGAATTATTCAGTATTAACTATGAAATATTCATAAACCACTATGAATTATTCAGTAACTACTATACATTTTTCAGTATGTATTATGAATTGTTCAGTAACTACTATGAAATGTTTAATATCCTGTATGAATTATTCAGTATCTACTATGAAAAATTTGGCTACTACTATAAGCTGCTCAGTAACCACCATGAATTGTTCAGCAACTACTACAAATTATTCAGTAACCACTAGGAATTATTTAGTAGCTACTATGATTTATTCAGTAATTACAATCAATTATTTAGTAACTACAATGAAATATTTAGTAACTGCTATGAATTATTTAGTAACTACAATGAAATATTTAGTAACTGCTATGAAATATTTAGTAACTACTATGAATTATTTAGTAACTACAATTAATTATTTAGTTACTACTATGAATTATTTAGTAACTACTATGAATAATCAATAACCATAATGAATTATTTGGTACACACTATAAATTATTCAGTAACCGCTGTAAATTGTCCTGAAAGTGCTAAAATATTCCTGTGGTTATTGTAGTGAGGAAGTGAAATGTGGTCTCATCTTCAGAGTTTAAGTGGTTTGATTTGATTGATTAACGGCGACCGTTTACTCACTGATGATCTTCACATGTGTGATGACGTCACGCTCCTCTGAATCTCTGAGACGAGAAGATGGTATGACAGTGTGATGACGGTGTTCAGCTTCATCACGCTGTGCTGCAGTCAGCGATACGAGAGGCTAACCCTGATCTGATTCTGCAGCAGAGCAGAGACTTTACTCCGAACAAACAAGACTCACTCCGGCTCCCTCCATCCATCTCTCTCAGCGTGCACTCAGTCTAGTGGAGCTCATCAAACCCTACATATATCAGTAAACCATTCATTACAATTGTGTCTCATTTTATTGATTCAAATCTGCCCCAAAGTAGTTGGAGAGCATGCATGTCCACAGCGGTCAGTAAAATGTGAAATTGGATGGATTGGATGCAACGAGACACATACACATCACCATGGAAACGGAATGATATGTGAAGTATACGTGCTGACGTGATAACTATTCAGCTTTGTTAAATCATGTTTGTTTACTTTTCAAAACCAGTGCAGCATAATTGAGAAATCATGTTATACCATCATATATCATATATCATCATATATCAGTTATACAATTCTAAATTATTGAATTGTTCAATATCTGCAATGAATTATTCACTATATCAAGTCAAGTCAAGTCAGCTTTACTGGCAGTACTACAATATGTACAGGACATACAGTGCACTGTAATTGTGCTACTCTGGTGTAGCAATAACATTGCATAGACGGTAAACAGAAAAAAGTGTGAAATTAAATAGACACTAAAAAAACACAATGCTAATCATAAAAATAAACATACATTGTAGAAAAATAGAATAATAAAAGTAAGTAAGTAAGTAAGTAAGTAAGTAAGTAAGTAAATTTTATTTATATAGCACATTTAAAACCAAAGTGCTTCACAATAAAAAAAGAAAACAAAGAATTCCCACCTTCCGAACACCACTATCATACCATGTACAGACCTGATCACACAGCAATGTTCACACAACAATGTACAGACATCAGTCCACAGATCAATGACTGTTAAAAGCTAATTGATAAAAATGTGTTTTAAGCTTTACTTTAAAACCAGTCACAGATGGCGCATGCCTGATGTCACTTGGAAGGCTGTTCCAAATTCTTGGTGCAGAAACAGCAAAAGCACGATCCCCTTTTTGTTTAAAACGAGATTGTGGATGTCCTCAACATATGCAGGTGCCTGGCCATTCAAAGCTTTAAAATCCATCAATGCCATTTTATATTGGATTCTGTAATGCACTGGGAGCCGGTGTAAAGATGCTAAAATTGGAGTAATGTGCTCTTTTCTTTGTACCAGTTAATATTCTGGCTGCAGCATTTTGAACTAGTTGTAAACGAGCCAGAGATGCTTTGTTAATTCCAAAATACAGTGCATTACAGTAATCCAGTCTAGATGTCACAAAGGCATGAATAATTTTTTCCAAATCTGGAGCATTAAGAAATGATTTTAACCTGGAGATTGTCCTAAGCTTGAAGAAACTGGCCTTGACTGCTGCATTTACTTGCTTATTGAATTTTAATTCAGCATCAAAAATTACCCCAAGGTTTTTAACTTGAGTTTTTATAAAGGGGGTTAAGAAGCCCAGATTTTCGTTCAAACTCTTGGTTACTGTGGGGGGGACCAAATAAAATAACCTCTGTTTTATTATCATTCAGTTGAAGAAAACTCTGGGTCATCCAATTCTCGATATCCATGATACATTCATTGAGTCTTCCTAATGAGTAATGATTTCCAAGGTTTAAAGGTAAATATAGTTGTAAATCATCTGCATAACAGTGAAATGAGATGTTGTGTTTATGAATAATTTGGCCTAGGGGGAGCATGTATAGCGAAAAAAGCACAGGGCCTAAAATGGACCCTTGTGGAACCCCAGATGTCATGGACGCAGATGAAGAGAAGTATTTCCCAATGTTTACAGAAAAAGTTCTACACTTAATATAGGAGATAAACCAATTTAGAGCCAAACACTTGACCCTAACACAATGTGCCAAACGCTCAATGAGTATGTCATGATCAACAGTATCAAATGCAGCACTCAAGTCCAGCAAGACCAGGACAGAACAATCACCAGAATCAGCATTAAGTAAAAGATCATTAGTCACTTTTAAAAGACCAGACTCAGTACTGTGCAATGCCCTAAACCCTGACTGAAAAGTTTCATGAATGTTATTATTGTTTAAAAAAGATTCAAATTGAGTAAACACAACATTTTCAAGAACGTATAAAACTAATAAACTTAATAAAAACTAATATAAATAGAAGAAGGTCCTGAAATGAACGCAAATGTGACATAAGGCACATACAGATTAAGGTCTGTGGGTTTAAACAGTGCAAATATAAACAGTAGACTGAGCTTATGGAGCAGTTAAAGTGATGAGTGTGGAACAGCCCCAGAGAACGTCAGAGTTCAGTACTGGGGAGTGGGGGTCAGGAACCTGTGTATTGGTCCAAAGTAGGGAGAGAGTTGAGCATCCTGACAGCCTGGTGGATGAAGCTGTCCCCTAGTCTGCTGGTCCAGGCCTGGAGACTCCGCAGTCTCCTCCCTGATAGCAGCAGGCTGAAGAAGCTGTGAAGTGTGATCACCTGCCATGCAGAGGGCTTTCCGCATGAGATGGGAGCTGTATATCTCTTGGAGAGAGGGGAGGGAGGTGCCAACGATCTTCTCAGCTGCTCTCACGATGCGCTGGAGTGTCTCGAGGCAGGCGCCATACTATACAGTGATGCAGCTGGTCAGGATGCTCTCAGTAGTACCTGTGTAGACGGTGCACATGATGGGGCTGGTGCTCTGGCTCTTCTCAGTTTGCGGAGGAAGTAGAGATGCTGATGAGCCATTCTGGCCAGTGATGCTGTGTTGTTGGCCCAGGAGAGGTCCACTGTGACATACACACCCGGGAACTTGGTGCTGTTCACCCTCTCCACAGCAGCACTGTTGATGGTCAGAGGAGCATGCTGGGTGCACGTTCTCCTGAAGTCCACAACGATCTCTTTGTCTTCTCAATGTTCAAATGGAGATTGTGTCCACGCCACAAGGCCAGTTGGCTCACCTCGCTGCTGTGGTTTGTCTCATCGTTGTCGCTGATGAGACCCACCACAGTTGTGTCATCCGCGAACTCGATGAAGAGGTCGGAGCTGTGTGACGGTATGCAGCTGTGGGACATTAGAGTGAATGGGAGGGGGTTCAGTACACATCCTTGGGGGGCCCCCGTGTTCAGTGTGATGGTGCAGGACGCGCTGTTGCCGGCCCGTACCGCCTGTGGTCTCCAGTCAGGAAGTCTATCAGCCAGTTGCACAGTGAAGTGTTCAGCCGTAGCTTGTCCAGTTTGAGAATGAGCTGCTGGGGGATGATGGTGTTAAATGCGCAGCTGAAATCTATGAATCGCGTATACTGTGAATTGTTCAGTACAGAATTATTGAATAACCTGAATGCGTATTTCAGTGTCTACTATAAATTATTCAATTACTATTATGAATTAGGGGCGGCACTGTGGCGTGGTGGGTAGCGCTGTCGCCTCACAGCGAGGAGGGCCTGGGTTCGATTCCCTGGCCAGGTAACTGGGGTCCTCTCTGTGTGGAGTTTGCATGTTCTCCCCGTGTCTGCGTGGGTTTCCTCCGGGTTCTCCGGTTTCCTCCCACAGTCCAAAGACATGCAGTCAGGCCAACTGGATGTGCTAAATTGCCCCTAGGTGTGAGTGTGTGAGTGTGTGAGTGACTGTCTGTGACTGTCTGTGTCTGTCTGTCTGCCCTGCGATGGACTGGCGACCCATCCAGGGTGTATCCTGCCTTCCGCCCGAAGACTGCTGGGATAGGCTCCAGCACCCCCCCGCGACCCTGACGGAGAAGCGGCTTAGAAAATGGATGGATGGATGGATATTATGAATTACTCTATAACTTGAATTATTCTGTGCCCATTGTAGGCGCTTTCAGTGGTGGAAGGGGTCAGCATGGGCACTCTGACCAGTCTGCAGTTAAATGGCTCAGTACACAGAAGGATATGATGGGCTGTGTGTCGTCACTCATTCCTCATGTCATTTTTTGCCTTGACTTCATTGCCCTTGTGCGTTGTTGAGCCTTGGGCATCCAACATCCTGTGGCCAGCTCCAGAGACCACTCAGATTTTGGTTAATTAGAGGCTGGATTAGTTTTATCTTGGGAGGAGCTGTAACTTGACGGAGGCAAGATCTGTGATCTTAATCCAGTATGAATCTGTCAAATCATTAGTTATTACAAGTCTGCTAAGAAATAGATCCAGAATGAATTGCCTCCTATAATTTGTTTAACTCCGTGCTTCCTAAGTACCAGCAGTCCTGTTTGGCTTGACAGCACAGTAATGTAATAACAAAACCAGGTAATGGAAATTCACACACCTTCTAAACCGCTTATTCTTCTGGGTCACACGGGTGCTGGAGCCAGTCCATCGCAGACAGACAGACATACACATTCACAGTGGCAATTTGGCATCTCCAATTAGCCTGAATGCCGGCTGGGGAACCAAACCCAGGCCCTTCTGGCTGTGATGGCATCAGCGCTACCCACTGCACCAGAATGCCGCCTGAAAACGGTAATCGAAAAATTGTATTTTTTGTGACTTGAAGACAGTGCTAACCACTAAATGGAGCTTAGGAGTTTTACCCAGTTCCTTAACCATCAGGTTCATGATGGGACTACAGAAATCCACAAAACATTTATTGTTGGCCAAATTACAAAGAGAAGGGAAATGGAATATCACAAAACTATCTCTAGTACGGTGGTGCACTTTCTGTCTCATTGGGCGACTTTTGGTAAGTTGAATGTACTCACTTTACAAACCTATGGCTAGTCTATTTGCTATTTAGACTCACAAATTGCCCTTATTGTTTGAAGGTGTGGTGCCTGTTGCATGATCGCATAATACTGACGTCATGACGTTTGCATGACGATGTTTGGATCTGGGCTTTTTGGGATAATGTGGAGAAATTATCCAGATCCTTTGTCCTTTTTTTTGTCAGCCAAGTGTTTTTGTTGTTGTTTTGGGGTTAGCTCCTCACCTGTTCCTCGTTAATAGGCCCGCCCTCTTATCTTCTGTGATTGTATATCATTTTTATCAGAACAAAACATTGCACCTCCAAAATGGTAACTTTACAGGAGAAGGAAAAAACCTAATTTACTTTTAATGTAAGTCAATGGAACCTGTCCCAATTGGCCCCTCCCAGTCCTGTCCATGTGTTTGTGTTTTGGTCTAGTCCACGTGTTTTCTGTTTTGATCCCCAGTCCGGCCCCTTGTTTTGTGACTCCGCCCCTGATTGTTCCCACCTGTGTTTCCGCCTGACCCTCGTTAACCCTGTTGGTATTTAAGCCCTGTGTTTGTCGCTTGTGTTCGCTGGTCTTTCTTTGATGTGTGTGCTGTTTGATGTGTTTGATTTGTGTTTTCCGTGGTTGTATTTCGTCGTCTGTCCCCCATTCGATCTGTGTTGGCTATATGAACCTGGTCTGTTCTGACTACGACCCTGGATTTGCCCAAAATAAATGTCTCTTTATTCAGCACGTTTCCAACTCCTCGCTCCTCGTTACAGAACCAGACATTTTTCCAAGTAATTTTGGGATGTTTCTGTTAGTTCATTCATCATATAATGTATTCACAATGTAAAGGGCAACAAGCATTTTTTAATTATGTAAAAAACTGAAAAGGATACAAGGTTTTGTTCCCCAGCCAGCATTGCATGATGTCAAGTTCTTGTTTCTATGCTTGTGTTCTCTTTATATTTGCTGTTTATGTTGTTGTTTTCTCTTTGTGTTCTTAATCTGTTTGCTTCTCTTAGCTATTGTGTTATTTTGGTCATCATGCTGTTTCATGTTTTGTCATGGATCTCCGTACCCTTTCCCTGCCTGCATGTTATTTCTATGTTCCACGTAAGAACTTATATGCTTGCACTTGCACTCCGTCTCCTCGTCTGCCAAGCCAGACACATCATTACAATGATTCGCTCCAGAATTATAATTTAATAGACTTGTAAAAACTACAGACTTGGACTTAAAATCACGGATCTCGTCGGTAATCACTCAAATTACGTCACCTCCCCAGATAAAAGTAATCCAGCTCGAATGGGGTTTTCGTCAAAATCAGCAAAACATATAATTTTACTGGATGTATTCAAATATTGCATACAACTGTGTTTTGCTATGTCTAATATTTGGAACGAACTACACTATATTGCCAAAAGGGTTCCCTCACTCATCCAAATCACTGACTTCAGGTGTTCCAGTCACTTCCATGGCCACAGGTGTATAAAGCCGAGCCCCTAGGCCTGCAGACTGCTTCTACAGACATTAGTGAAAGAATGGGTCGCTCTCAGGAGCTCAGAGAATTCCATTTACATTTACATTTATGGCATTTAGCAGACGCTCTTATCCAGAGCGACTTACAAAAGTGCTTGTCATTACTTCAGAATATCTCATGTTAATAAAGGTCGACATAATTTTAAAGAGCTTTGCTCTAAATTGCTACCTGAAGTTATCTATGCATTGAGACCTAAACAAATACAACAAGTAGAAAAATACCTACCAGCGTGGTGCCATGATCGGACGCCACCTGTGCAGTGTCCAGTCATGAAATTTCCTCACTACTAAATATTCCACAGTCCACCGTTAGTGGGATTATAACAAAGTGGAAGCGATTGGGAACGACAGCAACTCAGCCACGAAGTGGTCGGCCACGTAAAATGACGGAGCGGGGTCAGCGGATGCTGAGGGGCATAGTGCACAGAGGTCACCAACTTTCTGCAGAGTCAATCACTACAGACCTCCAAACTTCATGTGGCCTTCAGATCAGCTCAAGAACAACGTAGAGAGCTTCATGGAATGGGTTTCCATGGCTGAGCAGCTGCATCCAAGCCTTACATCACCAAGCGCAATGCAAAGCGTGGAATGCAGTGGTGTAAAGCGCCGCCACTGGACTCTAGAGCAGTGGAGACGTGTTCTCTGGAGTGACCAATCACGCTTCTCCATCTGGGAATCCGATGGATGAGTCTGGGTTTGGTGGTTGCCAGGAGACGGTACCTGTCTGACTGCATTATGCTAAGTGTAAAGTTTGGTGGAGGGGGGATCATGGTGTGGGGGTGTTTTTCAGGAGTTGGGCTTGGCCCCTTAGTTCCAGTGAAAGGAGCTCTTAAAGCTTCAGCACCAAGAAATTTTGGATGATTTCATGCTCCCAACTTTGTGGGAACAGTTTGGGGACAGTCCCTTCCTGTTCCAACATGACTGCCCACCAGTGCACAAAGCAGGTCCATAAAGACACGGATGAGCCAGTTTGGTGTGGAAGAACTTGACTGGCCTGCACAGAGTCCTGACCTCAACCCGATAGAACACCTTTGGGATGAATTAGGGTGGAGACTGTGAGCCAGGCCTTCTTGTCCACCATCAGTGTCTGACCTCACAAATGCGCTTCTGGAAGAACGGTCAGAAATTCCCATAAACACACTCCTAACCCTTGTGGAAAGCCTTCCCAGAAGAGCTGAAGCTGTTATAGCTGCAAAGGGTGGGCGGACATCATATTAAACCCTATGGATTAAGAATGGGATCTCGCTCAATTTCATTTGTATGTGAAGGAGATGAGAGAATACTTTTGGTAATATAATGTACACTGCTCAAAAAGTAAAGGGAACACTCAAATAACACATCCTAGATCTGAATTAATGAAATATTCTCATTGAATACTTTGTTCTGTACAAAGTTGAATGTGCCGACAACAAAATCACACAAATCATCAATGGAAATCAAATTTATTAACCAGTGGAGGCCTGGATTTGGAGTCACACACACAATTAAAGTGGAAAAACACACGACAGGCTGATCCAACTTTGATGTAATGTCCTTAAAACAAGTCAAAATGAAGCTCAGTATTGTGTGTGGCCTCCACGTGCCTGTATGACCTCCCTACAACGCCTGGGCAGCTCCTGATGAGGCGGCGGATGGTCTCCTGAGGGATCTCCTCGAGGACCTGGGCTAAAGCATCCACCAACTCCTGGACAGTCTGTGGTGCAACGTGGCGTTGGTGGATGGAGCGAGACATGATGTCCCAGATGTGCTCAATCGGATTCAGGTCTGGGGAACAGGCGGGCCAGTCCATAGCTTCAATGCCTTCATCTTGCAGGAACTGCTGACACACTCCAGCCACATGAGGTCTAGCATTGTCCTGCATTAGGAGGAACCCAGGGCAAACCGCACCAGCATATGGTCTCACAAGGGGTCTGAGGATCTCATCTCGGTACCTAATGGCAGTCAGGCTACCTCTGGCGAGCACATGGAGGGCAGTGCGGCCCTCCAAAGAAATGCCACCCCACACCATTACTGACTGCTGGGTTGTTGCCCTCCTACGGCCTCCTCCACGTCTCCTGGTGTACTGGCCTGTCTCCTGGTAGCGCCTCCAGCGTCTGGACACTAAGATGATAGACACAGCAAACCTTCTTGCCACAGCTCGCATTGATGTGCCATCCTGGATGAGCTGCACTACCTGAGCCACTTGTGTGGGTTGTAGAGTCCGTCTCCTGCTACCACGAGTGTGAAAGCACCACCAACATTCAAAAGTGACCAAAACATCAGCAGAAAGCAGAAAGGTACTGAGAAGTGGTCTGTGGTCCCACCTGCAGAACCACTCCTTTATTGAGTGTGTCTTGCTAATTGCCAGTAATCTCCACCTGTTGTCTGTTCCATTTGCACAACAGCTGTGAAATTGATGGTCAGTGTTGCTTCCTAAGTGGACAGTTTGATTTCACAGAAGTTTGATTTACTTGGAGTTATATTGTGTTGTTTAAGTGTTCTCTTTATTTTTTTGAGCAGTGTGTATTAGTAGCGTCTTTGATGCTTATTAAAAATGCATCTAGCTATATTATAGTGCTCTTTGAATTTGAAGGCATTTATTTGGCCCCTGAACATGAACTGTGTCCCCATCATGGCCCCATCTAAAAGAATTGCCAGTGTATTACTGTGTAATAACTGCAGAACTGTAAAAAAAGCTTTAAAAAACAGACTTGAAGCAAATGCAGAGCAGGTCTTCGCCCTCACAGTGTCTATTCTTAATGAATAGGGATAGTAACGTGTACTCCCACACAGGAGAGGGTAAAAACTCACATGTTAGCTTTCCCTCAAGCCCGGTGAAGAGAAAACCGCTGAGGTGAAAATAGGAGAAAAAAAAAATAACATTACACATTTCAATCTCGATTTTATGCCTCTCTGAGTGCTGTCCTTATTGCCGCGCCATTCTTTTCCCACAGCATCGTCCCAGAAGGCCCATTCGCCAGATGTTTTCACCCTGATGTTGCACAGATCGAGTGTGAATCAGTGGAACTCCTCCACGTTTGTGGTGCTGATGAGCGTGTGGTTGAGAAAGAGATGCTATTTTCTGAGATTGCTTCATTGTGGAGTCTGATGGCTTCGGCAGGTGGTTAACGGATTATTGAAAACGTTCATCATTAGGTGTCTGACTGCTGGAATGAAGCACACATGCCAACAGTTAGTTCCAAGAGTGGCCTAGAGGAAAAGCTAATTAGCCTGTGAAATGGACACTGGAGCAGGTTTCAGTGCTGTGGTGGAGGTCATGGAAGTACATGGGCTTTTGAGTGGGCTAATGAGCATCTACTGTGTCAAGAATGTACCACCACACATGGGTTGAAGGAGAGTGTGTGTATTTAGCTCTTTGTGGGGACCCATTGATTCAAAATAGTGATACACTCTCAGAAATGAAGGTATGAACCTGTCACTGGGGCAGTTCCCCTCTTGTTACTGGAGTGGTAACCTCAAGGGTACATCTCAATACCTTTAGTCAGGGAACACAATTGTACCAAAATCCACTGAAATTAAGTTAAATTGACTCCACACACCCCGTCTCATATCCAGGCTTTTTATTTTATTGTTCTGTTTTAAAACATTAGGCTATGAAAAGGTACAAATATGTATTTTAACACCCAAGACGCATTTAAAACAGGTACAAATCTGATCACTCAAACTACTAACATCACACATTTCTATCTCAATGTTATAGCAGCATAAACACTTCTGTTTCTCCAAGACACATTCGACAATGGAAGCTCCTCCCAGTACAACCAAAACTCCTCCTAGTAAGACAAAAACCCTCCCAGTACAACCAAAACTCTGCTCAATAAGACAAAAACCCTCCCAGTACAACCAAAACTCTGCCCAATAAGACAAAAACCCTCCCAGTACAACCAAAACTCTGCTCAATAAGACAAAAACCCTCCCAGTACAACCAAAACTCTGCCCAATAAGACAAAAACCCTCCCAGTACAACCAAAACTCTGCCCAATAAGACAAAAACCCTCCCAGTACAACCAAAACTCTGCCCAATAAGACAAAATCCCTCCCAGTACAACAAAAACTCTGCCCAATAAGACAAAAACCCTCCCAGTACAACCAAAACTCTGCCCAATAAGACAAAATCCCTCCCAGTACAACAAAAACTCCGCCCAATAAGACAAACCCCCTCCCAGTACAACCAAAAACCCCTCCTAGTAAGACAAAACCCCTCCCAGTACAACCAAAACTCCTCCTACTAAGACAAAACCCCTGCCAGTACAACCAAAACTCCGCCCAATAAGACAAACCCCCTCCCAGTACAACCAAAAACTCCTCCCAGTACAACTGAAACCCCTCCCAGTGCAACCAAATCTCCTCCCAGTACAACCAAAACTCCTCCCCATGCACTGAGTTAAGTTAAGAGTACTTTAGCAAGTCACTGGACACATGATCCGTCTCTGTGACGACGCATGGAGAGGGTACACATGGCTGGGGACCTGACAGAACTAAATGCTTCTCAGCAATATGAAAAGATACTGTTAAAAAAAAAGTGCAGATGACTTAATCAACAACTGCTGACACCACCACGTCAGTGTTACTGCAGTGCTGAGAATGACCCACCACCCAAATAGTACTTGCTCTGTGAGGGTCCATGGGGGTCCTGACCACTGAAGAACAGGGTAACAGAGTATCAGAGAAACAGATGGACTACAGTCTGTAACTGTAGAACTACAGAGTGCAGCTATACAGTAAGTGGAGCTGATAAACTGGACAGTGAGCGCAGAAACAGGAGGTGGTCAGGATGTTACACCTGATTGTTGTAGTTGTCTATACACTGTGTGCACAATTATTAGTCAAGTCTTATTTTTGAGGATTATTTTTATTAATGACCAACTACAGCGCTCTCGGTTAATCCAAAATGCTAATAAACCTCAAACATGAATGTTTAAGAAAGTAGAAGTGAAGTTTTGGCTTTCTTAGGAGAATATCTATATATGTGCACATTTATTGGGAAAACATTTTCCCATCTCACTTTATTTTCATCTGTTCGAGTGAGAATTATAAACAAACAACTCAAAGCTTTCCAATTAACATTTCTGAGAAATAAAAAAAAAATTATTGACCAGTATAGCCACCCTCCTTTTCAATAACAGTGATAAGCCTTCCACTCATGGAGTTGGTCAGTTTTTTGATCTGTTGACGATCAACTTTTTGTGCAGCAGCGGCCGCAGCCTCCCAGACCCTGTTCAGAGAGGGGTCCTGTTTTCCTTCACTGTAAATCTCCCGTTTAAGAACTGCCCACAAGTTCCCAGGTGGGTTCAGGTCAGGTGAGGAAGGAATTCAGGTCCAGAAAGTAAAAGTCCTTCCCAGGATTTTGTTCCAACAGGCTGGCTTCTCTAGTTAGATCACACCACCAGCAGAGCTGTCCAGCCTGTTGGAGCAAAATCCTGGGAAGGACTTTTACTTTCTGGACCTGAATTTGACACCTCTTTAATGCCTTTACTGGCGAGCCATGCAGAGGAGTACTTGGATGCATGTGATGGAGCATCGTCCTGCATAAAAATCATCGTCTTTTTGAAAGATGCAGATTCTTCCTGGACCACTGCTTAAAGAACGTGTCTTCTAAAAACTGGCTGTAGGCTTGGGAGTTGATTTTGAGCCCATCTTCAACCCGAAAAGGTCCAACCAGCTCATCTTTAATAATACCAGCCCATACCAGTACCCCACCTCCACCTTGCTGGCGTCTGACTCGAAGTGGAGCTCTGTCCCTTTACTGATCCAGCCATGGGCCCATCCATCTGGTCCGTCAAGAGTCACTCTCATTTCATCAGTCCATAAAACCTTTGAAAAACCTGTCTTCAGATTCTTCTTGGACCAGTCTTGACACTTCAGCTCATGTGTCTTGTTCAGTGGTGGTCGGGTTTCAGCCTTCCTTACCTCGGCCACGTCTCTGAGCACTGAACATCTTGTACTTCTTGATGCTCCAGCTAGGTTGCAGTTCTGGAATATGACAGAACTGGAAGATAATGGGTTCCTGGTAGCTTCACGCTTGATTCTTCTCAAATCCTTGGCAGTTAATTTGCGTCTTTTTTTCTCAGCACGTTTCTTGCGACCCTGTTGACTATTTGCAACAAAACGTTTGATGGTTCTGTGACCACGCCCCAATATCTCAGCAATTTTAAGAGTTCTGCATCCCTCTGAGAGACTTTTGGTAATTTTTAACTTTTCAGAGTCAGTTCAATCTCTTTTTTGGCCCATTTTGCCTAAAGAAAAAAGCTGCCTAATAATTATGCACACCTTGATATTGGGTGTTGACCTCCTTAGGCCACACCCTCGCTCATTACACAGATACACATCACCTGCTATGCTTAAATCCATTAAGCATTCAGGTTTATCCAGCTTGGAGTTAGAAACTATGCCTAAAATCATTTTATGGTCAAAATACTCACTTGCCTAATAATTGTGCACACAGTGTACAGTAACAAACTGTAACCTTGTTAAGTACTTAATACGGTTAATACCTTGTTTATTACTTCTCTTAATACTCATTGGATCATATCTTGAGTGCTGTCCCTTTGCTGCTGTGGCACTGTGAATTTCCCCAATTGTGGGTGTCACGATTGGCCCCTCCCCGTCCTCCATGTGCTTGTGTTTACCTTTTGGTCTTGTCCATGTGCTTCCTTGTTTTGATTCTTCCCTGTTCTGCCCCCTTGTTTCTATACTCGGCCCTTGATTGTTCTCACCGGTGTCTTGTTAACCCTCTTGTTAACCACCTGTGTGTTGTTACCTCCACCTGTATTTAAGTCCTGTGTTTTCCCCTGTTAGGTTGCTGGTCTTTGTATTGTGTTGTTTGGTGTTGTATCTTCTGGCCTCCGTTATATTTCCTAGTCTGTTTTTGTGTTTAGTCTGTATTCCTTTTCGTTATGTCTGTCCCTCCATCTCTCCGTGTTGGCTCTTTGACCCTGGACTGTCTAGACGCTGATTATGCATTTGCCCCTAATAAATCTCGCTTCTCTCAGCGTATGCGTCCACCTCATCATTGCTCCCCAGCGTTACAGTGGGACTAATAAAGGATTATCTTGTCTTATCTTATCTTATCTTATCCTTACAAATTTGAGTGTGGTGTGGACTGAAAGTTGAGAATCTGCACTTTCCACATGATTTCACCACTTAGAAATTCAGAAATAACTTGGATTGCGTTGGTAGAGCAGCATCACTGTCACTTTCATTTGATAAATCACATGTAATACTATACAAAGACAGGAATACGTGCTGGGCGTGCTGTCTGTGTTAAGCTATCTCCTAATGTATTGGTTTCAAATATCTAAACGTAATTTCAGTCACTGACACAAATGAGGAGAAATGAGATTTCAGGAAGAAACTACCTTTATGAGAAGATCAGAAGTTGTTATTGAAGCTGTTATTGAAGTCTAAATATCATGTTCCTGGGAAATCAGATAATTCAGTGCTGCCTCTCGTCTGCATTTAATTGGACTATAATTTAGCTGCCGGGATGTCAGGGCTTTAATATGGCTGTTTGTGTCACTGATACACTATAGTTAGAGATAAATACAAAGAAATAAGAGAAAAAGAGAAGATGAAATGATTTTGAAACTCCATAAACTTAAGCCAGTATAGCTCCTGTGTAACTGTCTTAATGTGAGTGAAGGCTGTGCTGTTTTAAATAAATCAATCATTTTCCATTCTTTTGGATAAGGGCTCTCTGGGATTTACCAAGGTTAAGCACAAACATGTGCACTGAATATTCTCACTGTCCAATTAAAAAGCCTCTCCTTCACTGGGTCTCAAACAGCAGACAGGAGCAATTAGCGTCCACAAAGACAGCTGCAGAGCTGAGACACCAACTCAGCTCCAAACATCATTTCTGCCTCAAGAACAGCAAGACAACAGCTCATTTGATGAAGGCCTGATTCCTGACAGTCGGTGAGAATGAACACAGCTGATGTCCTGTTTTTCAGTCACAGCTCAAGTAGACAAAGTGTTCAGAGAGAAGAAAAGAAAATGTTAATGACGTCAATTGAAGCAGAAAGTTTATAAAAGAGGAAAGTAACAAACAAGACAAACAAACAAACTGACAAAGAAGGTTTGAATGTTTTCTATCAACAACAAAACAAATCAATGAAAAGTGAATGACAGAAATACTGAATACTGAAGTCTCTGAAATCAATTACTGCACATCCAAACAGACAGAGAGACAGATATACAGACAGACAGATAAAAGGACAAAGACAGACAGACAGGCAGATAAAAGAACAAAGAAAGACAGACATTCAGATATATTGACAGAGAGATAAATAGACAGACAGACAGACAGACAGACAGACAGACAGATAAAAGGACAAACATAGACAGACAGACAGACAGGCAGGCAGATAAAATGACAGAAAGACAGACAGACAAATAGATAGACAGACAGACAGAGAGACAGATACAGACAGACATAGAGACAGATAGACAAACAGACAGATAGATAGACAGTCAGATAAAAGGACAGAAAGACAGACAGACAGAGAGACAGATAGACAGACAGACAGATAGATAGATAGACAGTCAGATAAAAGGACAGAAAGACAGACAGAGAGACAGATAGACAGATACAGACAGACAGATTGACAGATAGATAGACAGTCAGATAAAAGGACAGAAAGACAGATAGAGAGACAGATAGACAGATACAGACAGATAGATAGACAGTCAGATAAAAGGACAGAAAGACAGATAGAGAGACAGATAGACAGATACAGACAGATAGATAGACAGTCAGATAAAAGGACAGAAAGACAGACAGACAGACAGACAGAGAGACAGATAGACACAGACAGAAAGACAGACAGAGAGACAGATAGACAGATACAGACAGACAGATAGACAGATAGATAGACAGTCAGATAAAAGGACAGAAAGACAGACAGACAGACAGACAGACAGACAGATAGATAGATAGATAGATAGATAGATAGATAGATAGATAGATAGATAGATAAAAGGATAGAAAGACAGACAGATAGATAGATAGATAGATAGATAGATAGATAGATAGATAGATAGATAAAAGAACAGAGAGACAGATGGACAGATACAGACAGACAGATAGACAGATAGATAGACAGTCAGATAAAAGGACAGAAAGACAGATAGACAGACAGACAGACATGTATCATAAATACAACACAATAAAATATAATACATCAGTTAGTTCCGGCCACGGAAGATGATTGGTTGAGAGGCGTTCTAACTGTGCTGTTATTTCGGCATAACATCATGGGCTTTTCACAAACACCGCATCACCCCATTGAGACGGCGTTGCTAAGCAACGATTTTGACAGCTGTAGGAGACGCTCAAGCCATTTGAACGTTTTCACTTCTTACTTTGCCACAAACAGAAAACGGACACTGTTAAGATCACATCTGACCGACAGCCGATTTGGTCCAACTCTGAAGACGAGACCACACTAAATTCCCAAACTGTCGTCACCACTGAGCAGCTTTTCAGTCGGCAGCTGTGACAGAAGAACAGCTGAACAACCTGGAATCAGTCAGAAATGAAGCCAAGTATACTCTGGGTTATAAGAAAGATTGCTCACTGAAACTGAAGCAGCTGAATTGTGCATCTTCTGTTATGTAACACCCTTATCTGCGATATTTAATAAGCATCGTGGCCTCTACTGTATCACCTTACAGTCATATTTCTGAGCGGTTAGTCACTGGAGCTGCATCATTCTGTTTAATGGGGAGAGGATGGCACAGCAAGGTTAAAAAGACCGTGTTTGGGTGACTCACAGCTGTTATCAGCCACCCCTGGCCTTTTCGAGCAATGTGTCATGGGAGAGTCGTATCTTGTGAGCACTGAATGAAGCCGCTATGAAAATGAGGCTTGGTTCAAAACTGGGGGTTAATTTGGGCAGAAATAAGATTTTCATTTTGAATGAGACCAGCTGTGACTAGGAATTCCTCAGAGTGACATTGCTTAGTATAAATTTGTTGAGCTAAATTTGCTAAGAGAGAATATATTTCTGCTGGGAACATTCTCACATCCAGCATAATGTCTTTTAATCAGGCTTTAAGCCATAGAAGATGCAATTATCTAGAACAAAAACGTGTAGGGTTTGATATATATATATATATATATATATATATATATATATATATATTTAACTATATTACACTTATTTAGCAAGCAACATAACTCTAAAGCATTAAAAGCTACAGCTACAGCACATGAAGCAAAGCTTTATAAAAGCTGAAAGAGGGGGAAATAATAGGACCAAATAGCCTTGTATGTAATTGGTGGTCATGGAGCCAGTCAGATTTACCTTCAATGAGCCTCCTTGAATCTCACAAAAGCCTCCAAGCCACCCAACCTTGGTGTTGCAACTGCTCAGTGGGATTCAATTAACAGCCTTTTCTTCTCTGCAGCTGTGGTGCAATCTCTCCAAAAGAAGCGCTGGGGATAATAAATCAGGCCTGGTGTAGGCAGGACCCTCTTTTGTTAAACCACAGTGCAGATTTAACTGATGCATGTTATCTCCTGTGAGCTGATTTATCAGGTTCTCTTGTACATCTCAGGATTGCTGGGTTCTCTTTAATTACTTTAACCAATTGGAAGTGCATATATTAAAGCAATGCGCTGCTGTCAGAAGAAAACCTTGTATCTCAATTTTTGTCGTTTTTCAGTTTTTGACACAATTTCAAAATGAATTTTGTTCTTTACATACGTGTGGAAGTTTCATGAAGAATGGACCAAAAATAAACGTCCCAAAATGACTTGGAAAAAATTCTGGTTCCATTTAGTTCCATTAAAACTAAAGTAGGTTTTTTCCTTTTCCTGTAAAGTTACCATTTTGGAGGTACAAGGTTTTCTTCCGACAACAGCGAACAGCAGAAATAAATTACGCTACACTCTCAAAAAAAGGTAGTAAACATTCACTGGGGTGGTACCTCTTAAGTCATAGGGGTTGTATGTTTTTGTATCCTTTGATTAAATGACATAATTGTACCATATTAATAGAAATGATATATTTTTAAGTTATATTAACGACATGCTGTGTTTTGCCTCAAGCCTTTATGCAGTATTAGTTTTCTGTTTTAAAATTTCAAGATATGAAAAGATACAAACATGTACCCTTGCTAAATGAAAAAACTTATTTAAGATACACAATAGTACTTTAAAACCACTGTTGTACCTTTGAGGGTACATTTAAATTGTTTGTACCTCAATGGTTGTGTTTACATTTTTTTTACAGTTTACATAAATATTTTTTTCGATTGAATTCATTCTGATTACAGATTAAGACTGAGGTGTTTATTCTCACTCTACTCAACAATCTGATAGAAAATCTCTGCTTACATGCTCACTACAAGTATTCTAGTATCTATCCATCCATCCGTCCATCATCTTCGGCTTCTCCAGGGTTCGGGTCGTGGGGGCAGCATCCTAAGCAATGAGGCCCAGACCTCCCTTTCCCCAGCCACTTCCACTAGCTCCCTGGGGGGGATTCCGAGGTGCTCTCAGGCCAGCTGGGCAATATAGTCACGCCAGTGTATCCTGGGTCTTCCCCGGGGTCTCCTCCCGGGTGGACTTGCCTGTGACACCTCCCAAGGGAGGCGTCCAGGAGGCATCCTAACAAGATGCCCAGACCACCTCAGCTGACTCCTCTCGACGTGGAGAAGCAGCGGCTCTACTCCAAGTCCCTCCCAGATGACCGAACTTCTCACCCTATCTCTAAGGGAGAGTCCAGACACCCTGTGGAGGAAACTCATTTCGGCCACTTGTATTCGCAATCTCGTTCTTTCGGTCATTACCCAAAGCTCATGACCATAGGTGAGGGTGGGAACATAGATTGACCAGCAAATCGAGAGCCTTGCCTTATGGCTCAGCTCTCTCTTTACCACAACAGACCGGTAAAGAGCCTGCATCACTGCTGACCCAGCACCAATCCGCCTGTCAATCTCCCGCTCCCTTGTACCATCACTCGTGAACAAGACCCCGAGATACTTAAACTCCTCCACTTGAGGCAAGAGCTCATCCCCGACCCAGAGAGGGCTCTCCACCCTTTCCCGCCTGAGAACCATGGCCTCGGATTTGGAGGTACTGATACTCATCCCGGCTGTTTTACACTTGGCTGCAAACCAATCCAGCGAAAGCTGAAGTTCACGGCCTGATGTCCCCAATAGGACCACATCATCTGCAAACAGCAGTCATGTGACCTTGAGGTCACCAAACCGGACACCCTCCATCCCCTGACTTCGCCTAGAAATTCTATTCATAAAAAGTATGAATAGAATCGGTGATAAAGGGCAGCCCTGACGGAGTCCAACTCTCACTGGGAACAAGTCTGACTTACTGCCGGCCATGTGAACCAAACTCCTGCTTTGTTTGTACAGGGCCTGAATGGCTCGTAGCAAAGAGCCATGTACCCCGTACTCCCGAAGCACCTCCCACAGAATACCCCGGGGAACAGAGTCGAATGCCTTCTCCAGATCCACAAAGCACATGTGGACTGGTTGGGCAAACTCCCATGAACCCTCCAGAATCGTGGAGAGGATAAAGAGTTGGTCCAGTGTTCCACGACCAGGGCGGAACCCTCACTGCTCCTCCTGAATCCGAGGTTCGACTATAAGCCGGACTCTCTTCTCCAGTACCCCTGCATAGACCTTACCAGGGAGGCTGAGGAGTGTGATTCCCCTGTAGTTGGAACACACCCTCCGGTCCCCCTTTTTAAAAAGAGGCACCACCACCCCAGTCTGCCAATCCAGTGGCACTGCCCCCGATGTCCACGCAATGTTGAAAAGGCGTGTCAGCCAAGACAGCCCCACAACATCCAGAGCCTTGAGGAACTCAGGGCGGATCTCATCCACCCCTGGAGCCCTGCCGCCAAGGAGATTTTTAACAACCTTAGCGACTTTGGCCTCAGTAATGGACAAGCCTATTCCCATGTCCCCAGACTCTGCCTCCTCACTGGAGAATGTGTTGGTGGGATTGAGAAGGTCCTCAAAGTATTCCTTCCCTGCCCAATGACGTCTTCAGTCAAAATCAGCAGCACACCATCTCCACTATATACAGTGCTAGTGGCACACTGCTTTCCCCTTCTGAGTCGCCTGACAGTTTGCCAGAATCTTTTCGGAGCCGACTTAAAGTCACTTTCCAAGGCCTCACCAAACTCTTCCCACACCCGGGTTTTTGCCTTGGCAACGACTGAAACCGCAGATCGCTTGGCCTGTCGAAACCTGCCAGCTGCATTCTGATGTCCTACAGGCCAACCATGCCCGGTAGGACTCCTTCTTCAGCTTGACGGCATCTCTCACCTGGGGTGTCCACCACTGGGTTTGAGGATTACTGCCCCGACAGGCACCAACTACCTTGCGACCACAGCTACAGTCAGCCGCTTCAACAATGGAGGAGCGGAACATGGCCCATTCTGAGTCAATGTCCCTCACCTCCTGGTCAAAGTTCTGACGGAGGTGTGAGTTTAAGATCAGTCTGACAGGTTCTTCTGCCAGACGTTCCCAGCAAACCCTCACCACCTGATCCGACTCACCTCCAGGTGGTGATCAGTTGACAGCTCAGCTCCTCTCTTTACCCGAGTGTCCAAAACACATGGCCGCAAGTCCGATGACACGACTACAAAGTCAATCATTGAACTGCAGCCTAGGGTGTCCTGGTGCCATGTCCACAAAGCACCGAACCCCTACTACTGCCCCTCCCATCGGTGGTGGGTCGATGGGAGGGGGGACTCATGTAGCTCCTTCGGGCTGGGCCCAGCCGGGCACCATGAGTGAATGCCCGGCCACCAGACACTCGCTGGCGACCCCCTCCCCTAGGCCTGGCTCCAGGGTGGGGCCCCCGTAACCCTGATCCGGGCAGGGTACACAAGTCCTGCTTTCTTGTTTTCATACGGGTGATTATGGATCACACTTTGTCTGACCTGTCACCTGGGACCAGTTTGCCATGGGAGACCCTACAAGGAGCTTTTGCTCCAGACAACATAGCTCCTAGGATCATTCAAGCACACAAACCCCTCCACCATGATAAGGTGGTGATCCATGGAGAGGGCTCACTACAAGTAATCAGATCCAAAATTATGCACATGTGTAGAGAACAACTTATTGTAGACGTTACCATGACAACGGGCATCACGTGAGTCCAGTCAGAGTGAGATGAGCAGCAGTGAGCAGTGCTTGTGGTTTTAACTGCTTTAAACTGATGTCAGACTCAGGAAAATGTTCCTCACATGTCCTTATTAAAGAAGGCAGAGAGGAAGACGTCATGCTCTAAGACACATAAGCTGGACGTCTGTCCTACCGCCGTCTTTTAAAGATCAGAGCATGATCTCCTTTGCAGACCAGTTTCTGCTCCGCCATGTTGAACCGTATAAACTCTCACTGTGACGCGACGCACATGCAGAACGGACTTAAACTTTCCAATAGGGAATGTAATCGGATACAGGCATTTACATGGATATTATTCCTCTATTTAATGGATTATTTACAGGATTACCCACCTCGTTCAATCGGAATGGTCTCAATCAGACTAATCTATTCCAACTGAGGTGTGTACATGTGTTGTGTGTGTGGAAGCAAAGAAAGAAGACTCAAACTCCAGCTACTAGCTTTGATTTTTCAATTTACTCTCCGTTCTTCATTTCTCTTTCACTTCTCCCATACTGCAGCTTACAGCACTCCCTAGCAGTCATTCACAGTTATAACATCACATCTATTTGTACATAACATGAGCTTATAGAACACAACATTTCCCCCTATAAACAAAGGGTGTTACCTTAGTAAGAACAAGATTCTGGAAGAACATTCAAGTACTTTAAGTGGTAAAAAGACCCCTTTATGCCGTTGTTGTGGCCTAGCAGAATAACAGAAAGACGTGAAGCATTCCATATTCTGCTATCATCTTGCAGGTATGAATCCATGCCCTTCTTTTCCACAATAGCTCTTGATTGACTGCACTTTTATTCCCCTTTTCACATTACCCCAGGTTTCCTGATTCTGACCAAATCACCAGATTTGAATTTGGAGGGCTTTGCATTCCTTCTAGCATCTGTGTACTGCTTTGTTTTGTTTTGCTTTAATGTCACCTGCTATCATACCATGTTGTCACCTACTTTCTTTGCAGGTAGGTCCATCACTTGAAGTTTAGTTCTCATGCAGCTACCATGGAGCAGCTCTGAAGGCGTTGCCCCTGTGGTGGCATGGGGAGTTGCTCTGTAATCTATCAGGAAGGCTTGGGTGAATGACTTCCATGGAGTTCCTTGAATCGAAGCTGTCTGCAGGCAGTCTTTCAGAACCCCATTAAACCTCTCGACTTCTCTGTTTGCCCGTGGATAATGTACAGTGGATTTGAGGTGCAGGATGCCTCTTGTCTTCATGAAATCAGAGAATATGGTAGAACTGAACTGGGGCCCATTGTCAGAGACTAGCTCTTTTGGGTTGCCCTCTCTTGAAAAAACTGTTGTAAGGAATTGTATCACAGTAGCTGTATCAACCTTGGGTGCAAAGGCAATTTCAGGCCATTTGCTATAATAATCCAAAAGAGTTATAGCATACCTGCAGCCTGCTGGTGCAGTTTCAAATGGCCCCACAATATCAATGCAAAGCTTCTCCCATGCAGCGGCTGGCAAGGAAACTGGCTGGAGGGGGGCATCATGTGTGACAACTGATTTATTGTTCTGTCTGCATGTGGAACAGTCTTGCACCAAAGTCTCTGCCTGTATGTCCATCTTTGGCCACCAGTAGAATTCTCTCAACCATTGTTTAGTACGGACCATGTCTTGGTGTGTTTCATGGGCAAGGTTTATCCTTTTTTTCTGTAGCACCCCTGGCACCGTTACGCGATGCATACCTCTGAAGACACAGTCATTGATGACAGCAAGTTAATTTCTGACCAGAAAATATGCCTGTGTGTCTGGGTCAACATCCTTCTTTCATTTTGGCAAGCGTTTCTGCATTTGAGCTCGCAATTTAGTGAGCACTGGGCAGTTGTAGGAAGAGATCTTGACCTCCTCCTCAGAAACAGCACTGAATTCAGGTGAAATCATGGCAACATATTCAACAGTACCTGCATAACTACCATCAATACAAGAAAGTGGCAGTCGAGATAGACAATCAGCAACAGTGTTTATTGAGCCCGACCGATATTGGACTTCATAGTCAAACTCCATTAGGCGTGCAGACCACCTAGCAATGCGTAAGCCTGCACGGTTGTTACCTTTTGTAGTAAGGAGTATAGTAAGGGCTCGATGGTCTGTGCGTAGGATGAATTTTCTTCCCCACAGTCATGTCTGCTACCTCTCTGATGCCCAGACACAAGCTAAGGCTTCCTTTTCTACAATGGAATACTTGCACTCAGCATCAGACAGACTTCGTGAGGCCAAAGCAACAGTCCTCTCATCCCCAATTGCCATCAATCTGAGTCAAGACGGCACCTACTCCATAATCAGAGGCATCACATGAGAGCACAGTCTGTCTGTTGGGGTCAAAGAGTGACATAGCAGGGCTGTTTACAATTGCCTATTAACAGCATTAAAGCTTACTTGTGCTGCATCTGTCCATTGGAATTAATTGTTTTTCCAAAGCAGAGCTCTCATGTGCTCAACTAGCGTAGCATAGGCTGGTATGATCCTGCTGTACCAAGCACTGAGGCCCAGAAAAGACCTTAAAGTAGCGGTAAACTGTAGGGGAAGGTGCATGCAGAATAGCAGCGGTATGTGCTTGATCTGGATGTAGCCCCTCAGCTGAGATTCTGTTGCCTAAGAAGCTCAATGAGGTTTTCTGGAATTTGCATTTGTCAGTATTGAGCTTTAAACCAGCCTCATTAATCTTGTGTAAAACAGCATGAAGATTGGAGTTCTGATTCACTTCAGATGACCCATGAACAATCACAACATCCAAATAGCATTGTACACCTTCAAGACTAATAAGAATTGTTATCGTAATTTTCTGGAAGGCAGAAGGTGTTGAACTCAACCAATATGGAATCCAGCAGAATTGGTATAGGCCATCAAGAGTGATAAAAGCAGTAAGGCTCCTACTATCCTCATGTAATGGTACTTGGTGATATGCGCTTTTGTGATCAAGTGTGGAAGACATAACAGAACCATGTAGCTCTGACAGTATGTCTTCAAACAGGGGTAGAGGATGACTGTCTGGTACTATTGCTTTATTGGGCTCCTGCAAGTCCACACACATAAGAATTTCATTCTTGCAACGTGTAACTACAATTGTGGATACCCACTCAGAAGAATCAATCTTCTCAATGATTCCATTTCTTTCCAGTGTCAGGAGCTCTTCTGTCACTGATGCACGTACTGCTAAAGGTAAGCAACGAAGCTTCTGCTGCACTGGCTTCACCCCTGGTCGGACCTTTACCTTATGAACAAAGTTATTGGCACATCCAAATTCACTTTGTAGTTTGTTCCCATCATATGTCGGTTCCACACATTGTGCATGTACTGCTGATTTGAAGCGAGCAAGTAGTACAGTAGCTGAAGTTCCTAAAGGTGCAAGGAGAATACAGGACTGTTGGAGCATGGCACAGTCAGTATTAGATTCAACCAATTGACCCCCTTTTATTTCAAAATCAAGGGCTTTACACAAATCACACCCAATGAGAGGGGTGCCTGAATCTACAATGATGAACTCACCCTCAGCATTTCTCCCACAGTAAGAAACAGTTGCTCTCAGACAGCCATAAACACATAAAATGTCTTTGGAGTAGTTCAGAAGCTTTACCTTGGGTGGGGTGAGTGCATTTGTACTAAAGTAAACTTTGTAAACCTCCTGTGGCAACAATGAAATGGCAGACTCGGTATCCACCATCATCTTCATAGTATGAGTTTGTGTAGGTGAAGTGGCAATAGTAAAATTACCCAGAAGGGCGCCATTGTCTCCATATCCATTCTCCACAGTTAAGACAGTCACTTCTGGCACACTGACCTCATTAACGATTTAGATGTTGATTTACCCTGATTTATTTGATCTCACCCTTAGAGATTTACTTTTACGGCATTTGGCTGACGCTCTTATCCAGAGCGACTTACAATTTGATCATTTTACACAAGTAGTGTTAGGAATCTTGCCCAAGGACTCTTATTGGTATAGTGTAGGGTGATTGCCCTGGTGGGGGATTGAACCCCAGTCTACAGTGTAGAAGGCAGAGGTGTTAACCACTACACTACACCAACCACAGAGATAAGGTGAGAGGCTCAGCAATTTGGGAGAGGCTCGGAGTAGAGCCACTGCTCCTCCACGTTGAGAGAAGCCAGTTGAGGTGGTTCGGGCATCTGGTAAGGATGGCCTCTAGACGCCTCCCTAGGGAGGTGTTCCAGACATGTCTGACAGGGAGGAGCCCCCGGGGAAGACCCAGGACACGTTGGAGGGATTAGATCTCTCGACTGTCTTGGGAACACCTCGGCATCCCTTCGGAAGAGCTGGAGGAGGTGGCAGAGGAGAGGGAGGCCTGGGCCTCTTTGTTTAGGCTGCTGTCCCCCGACCCAGATTCGGATAAGCGGTGGAGAATGGATGGATGGATGGATGTTGATTTACATACCCCCAAGATGCTTTGCACTTACAATCTCTTGCTGGGCAGGACCGGTCATTTGCAAGGTGATTAGCAGAACTGCAATGGTAGCATAACTAATGACCTTTTGCTTTCTTGTCAAGATTCAGTTTTTGTTTATTTTTCATCTTGTCGCGCCGTTTCTTTACATGACTTTGATTTGCAGCCACTTGTTTATCTTCCCCTTCTGCTATTACTTTGGCATCAGCTACAGCAGATTCAATTTGCCTTGCAATAGAGAGAGTTTTATCCAGCGTTAAGTCAGGTTCAAGCAGTAATCTCTCACGAATACGAGGCACATTTGTTTTTTCAACAATCTGGTCACGGATCATGTCACTTTCCATGTCTCCAAAATCACACGCTTTGACGAGCTCGCGAAGTGCTGCTACACAGTGATCTGTAGACTCACCCACAGTTTTAGCACGTTACCTCTCAGAGACCACATTCAGCTTTGGAGAGAAAAATGTCTGTAAAGCTTGAACACTTCTGTCATATGTATCCTGTGAAAGAAGCAAAGTACTGTATATTCGTTGTCCTTCTGAACCAAGGCAGCGAATTAGCAGGGCTCTCTTCCAAAGTCCTGTCCTCCAATGGCTAGCAAGTAATTATCAAACAGCTTTTTCCATGCTGTGAATGCAATTTTAGGTTCACCTGGACATTCCAAAAAGGCAGCAGGAGAAGGGACATCCTGACACCCCCGTCATCACTTTGTAGTGTGTGGAAGCAAAGAAAGACGACTCGAACTCCAGCTATTAGCTTTGATTTTTCAATTTACTCTCCGTTCATCTGTTCTCTTTCACTTCTCCCATACTGCAACTTACAGCACCCCCTAGCGGTCGTTCACAGTTATAACATCACATCGATTTGTACATAACATGAGCTTATAGAACACAACAACATGGACGTATTATATTCCGATTGAGCTATTAGTTGGATTTAAAAAATAGTTGGAAAAAAAATTTCCTGCACAGTCTTTTGTCTGCAAGCATATAGGTACAGTGCAAAACCACTCGCTTGCTAATGTTTCCATCAATGATGTTCGCCACAGCTAGTGCTGTATGAACGGGATCGATAGAGTTTACAACACTTACAAATACACCAGCCAAGTCATAGGAAATTCTAGCATAAACAAAAGCTGAAATCAGCCACAAATCTAATTTAGCAACAAGGCTAATGTCACTAACAAGTAAAAGTGATAGAAGCAGCCACTAGTTAGCGTCATGCAAACTGTTAACATACATTTTCATGCACTTGTCTCAAAGCTTGTGGAGGACCACACTTTCCCTGATGGCAAGTGGGCAGTGGGCCACTGTCAACCCTCAGAAAGCAAAGCTGATGGTCCACTAGTGTTTTGCTCAGCATTTTCCAGGCAGCCCACCAGTGTTGAAGCAGACTATTAGACAAAATTCCACTTATTATCACTCATTTTCCACTTACAGTCCAATGTAGTTATTTTTCCTTCATTGTTTCTGTAGTTGTACTCTGTAAATTAGTTCACCAAATTATTTTACAGTGTCAGCAACATTTTCTAGAAATCATTTTACATTAAGCCTAGTCATTATTTTTATTTCTCTCAGTTGTTTGTAAAATTTGTCTAAGTGTAGTTTCTAAAATAAAAGTCTCTGTGCATTTAAAATCTGTTTGAGGAGATTAAAAACCACCTAGAGCTTGGGTGGTTACAAGCATGGACCAGTAGTGGCACACTGTGAGTAGAGTTTCAACCTTATCAAGCCAGCAGATCGATATATACTGGCTATCGGGATTTGTCCATTATTTTAACCCTTTACCACACCAAGGGCCCAAAGTTTCATTACACACTTCCATAACCTAAGAAAAACCCTAGTAGTTTGCGAAGTCCCTGTAGTTAGTTAATCATAAGCCGTAGTATTTAATGAGCCTGGGATGTTAGGTGGTAAACACACTCTCAGAAATAAAGGTGCCAAACTGTCCCTGGGATGGGACCCTCAAGTGTAGGTCTCAGTACCTGTCGTTAGGGAACATAACTGAACCATAATCCACTGAAATTATATTTTCTAAGTTGTACTGACTCCATACACCCCGCCTCGCCTCCAGGCTTTTATTCTACTGTTCCTTTTTTAAAAACCCGGTTATGAAAACATGTACATATATACTTTTCCACTGGGAAAAAACAAAGTTTTCACTCGTCTGCCTTCACACGCATATGAACTTGAGTGACATCCCATTCTTAACCCATAGGGTTTAATATTATGTCGGCCCACCCTTTGCAGCTATAACAGCTTCAACTCTTCTGGGAAGGCTTTCCACAAGGATTAGGAGTGTGTTTATGGGAATTTTTGACCATTTTTCCAGAAGCACATTTGTGAGGTCAGACACTGATGTTGGACGAGAAGGTCTGGCTCACAGTCTCTGCTCTAATTCATCCCAAAGGTGTTCTATCGGGTTGAGGTCAGGACTCTGTGCAGTCCAGTCAAGTTCTTCCACACCAAACTCGCTCATCCACGTATTTATGGACCTGCTTTGTGCACTGGTGTGCAGTCATGTTGGAGCAGGAAGGGGCCGTCCCCAAACTGTTCCCACAAAGTTGGGAGCATGAAATTGTCCAAAATCTCTTGGTGCTGAAGCTTTAAGAGTTCCTTTCACTGGAACTAAGGGGCCGAGCCCAACTCCTGAAAAACACCCCACACCATGATCCCCCCTCCACCAAACATTACACTCGGCACAATGCAGTCAGACAAGTACCGTCTCCTGGCAACCGCCAAACCCAGACTTGTCCATCAGATTTCCAGATGGAGAAGCGTGATTGGTCACTCTAGAGAACACGTCTCCACTGCTCTAGAGTCCAGTGGCGGCGCTTTACTCCACTGCATTCCACGCTTTGCATTGCGCTTGGTGATGTAAGGCTTGGATGCAGCTGCTCGGCCATGGAAACCCATTCCATGAAGCTCTCTGCGCTGTTCTTGAGCTGATCTGAAGGCAACATGAAGTTTGGAGGTCTGTAGTGATTGACTATGCAGAAAGTCTGTGACCTCTGCGCACTGTGCCCCTCAGCATCGGCTGACCCTACTCTGTCATTTTATGTGGCTGACCACTTTGTGGCTGAGCTGCTGTCGTTCCCAACCGCTTCCACTTTGTTATAATCCCACTGACAGCTGACTGTGGAATATTTAGTAGTGAGGAAATTTCACGACTGGACTTGCTGCACAGGTGGCGTCCGATCACGGTACCACGCTGGAATTCACTGAGCTCCTGAGAGCGACCCATTCTTTCACTAATGTCTGTAGAAGCAGTCTGCAGGCCTAGGGGCTCGGCTTCATACACCTGTGGCCGTGGAAGTGACTGGAACACCTGAATTTAATGATTTGGATGGGTGACCAGATAACAGCGTCAAACAGTATCAGAAACCACAAAATCATAATCAGCCACGTTAAAGGTAAGAGGGGATATTGTGTACGATTGATTTTTGGCTGAACTCTTACTACAAAAAGCTGAGAGGGTGTCATTTGTGTGAAATCCAAGTCTTTGTTCTTGAAATCCAAGTCTTTGTTCTTGAAATCCAAGTCTTTGTTAGACTGAGTAATTGTTATTGATCTGGGCTGGTTTTAAGGATTCATTCCATCCACCGTCTACTTTTTACAGCATACACTCTTAACAATTATGGTTTTACAATTAATACAGAGCCAGGAACACTAAAGGAATCCTTTCCGTGATTAAAGAGTTCTTTGGATGGTGAAATGGTTCAGACTCAAGACTGAATGTGTTGCATATGGTTCTATATAACCCTCTTTTTTGAAAATGGCTTTGAAAGGGTTCTTCTATTGTTATAGACTTGACATCATAACAATAGAAGAACCCACTCAGTGCTATTCAGAAGCATTTTCAAAGAAGTTCTATATAGCACCGTATGTAGAACATTCTCCAGCAATGTGAAGAACCCATTTCAGGAACCATTTAATCATGCAAAGGATTCACTGAGTGTTCATGGTTCTATATAGAACAATTTTCTTTACTAAAGAATCTGAAGAACTGCATTTACTTACTGCAAATCATTAATGTATGTAATATCTATTAGCTTAAATGTATCCTCTGCTGTATTTGAAGCAATGTGAAAGAAACTCTCAACGCAACGCATTTTGAGTCAATATAGCTTCAAAAACAACACTTGAAATCCAAAGACAGTACCCCCCCGCAACCCTGAGGGTGAAGCGGCTTAGAAAATGTGTGTGTGTGTGTGTGTGTGTGTGTGTGCGATGTGTGACTGGGGTGCTTTGATCCTGACTGGTATAGAGGTTTTAATTGAACCAGCACTCCTATGTTCTCAGCCCATCCACAGGTACAAAACACAAGCTCTAGGCTTTGTAGTGTCTTTTCATTTACCACCAAGGCCTCAATTGATTGCTGTAGTTTGAGAAAGAACATGACTAGAAATCTGAGGCTGTATTTCATGCCAGATTTCAGCATTTCAACCTCCTTTAGCTCACTTTACACAGCAAAAAGTGATATACACTGTTTGAAATGCAGGTTCTGTGCAGGTACATTTTTCATTCATTAAGGTACAGACAGCGTAAATGTTCCCTCAACGGTCCAGCAGTGGTTTTAAGGTTTGTTTGTGAACCTTAAATCAGTTTTTCCAGGAGAAAAGTTTGTATTTGTGCATTTTCATGGCCAAATGTTTTAAAATAGAGCAGTAATATAAAGTCCTGGAGGCGGGGTGTGTGGAGTCAGTACAGCTTAAAACATATTAAATATATATATATATATTTATATAACAATTTCAGTGGACTATGGTTCAGTTATGTTCCCTGACTGAAGGTACTGAGATGAACCCTTGAGGCCCCAGTGACAGTTTGGCACCTTCATTTCTGAGAGTGTATATGGAAGTAAAGGCATCTTTAATGCAGGGGATGTATTACATAGTTCTCATTAGGAGACTGTCGTAAGTATGTTATAATATCATTCAACCATTTTCTACTTATTTTATGCTTATTTTATGTATGTTATGTATGTCTTATCAGGGGAAACTGTGGGCTGCACTGCACGATCCGATAATGTTGCTTGCTTCGAGAAATTATGCTTGAAGGACACAAAACGATCTTCCATTGCAGGAAGGTCATTTTACTTGATGAGATCACTTCATCTAAATAAAAGTGTCTCTCAGAACACACTTACAGTCTCAGAATGAGAAATTATATATATATATCACCTGCACTTAAAGGCCAGTTCCACCAGTTTTCAGTGATTGAGATGTAAACAGAGTCATTCAGAGTGGTTTGGTGTGAGATGGTTGACTGCAGAGACTCAGATGTCTTTACAATGGTGGTGATAGGAACCAGGTGTCACCATGACTACAACACAGAATCAGACGTTTTATTTACTATCCAAAACCACCACTGAACCTACACGTGTCTCCTGAGGCTGATAATGGTAAAATTATCCAAATTTGAAAAATAATAATAAATATTTTTTAAGCCGAAATCTTGTCTCCTGGCAAACAACGTCTGTGACATCAGGCAGTGGATTCATAACATTTTCATGTAATCATTTTCTGTGAGGGAGCTTTTAGAGGCATTCAACTCTTGGTAAGTTGGTAAGTTCACACCAAACCACTTTGAAAAGACTCACAGGCTCCCAGAGAACCATTTAATTAGCCAGTCATTTTGAAAAATGGAAGAATTCACCTTTAAGACTTGCCAAATCATCAATTTATTGCAATGTGCCTGCCTGGCCTTATTGATCAGCTTCAATCTATAGACCTCCAGCGTTGGTTTCCTATCCCCACTGGAGATATACATCTCTGACATTTACTGTAGGTGACCTTTGAATGGACCGGGTAAATACTGTCCACCCTCACACATACCTCAGCAAACATTACATCCGCCTTTGTGGAAGTCTCCGCCCCCTCAAACATACAAGGTATCCACACATACAATATATTTGGAAGGGGTTAATGCTGGGTGTGTGAGGTTAATAACTTAAGTCCTTTATGTCTAAGTGCAAAAACAACCTTCCCTTCTTTCTTTTTCGATGATAATAGCACTGAAACAACGAAGGAAGGCTATTTTTAAAGTAATTATGACGTGTTAAAGTGACCTTTCTTCTCCAAAGGTCCTCAGTTTCTAGTGAACACCTTGATGTGGCCTTTTATACTGACATGAGCCCTAACTTTCCACTTTCTAATAGTCTGTGACATGCGTCATTGCTTGAAAAGAAAAAAAGACAAAAGATCAAATTGAACTCAGCATCTGTAGATGCACCTGTGGTTTTGAAGGACATGGTTCAGTGCATATTCATTGTAGTGCTGTTGGAAAACTGCTTCATTACATTATGTCAGTCCTGGTCCTGGTGATCCCTGAACCATCTGATCCAACTCATCTGCCTCCAGCATTCAGATGCCCCTGAAGGCCTTTGTTATGCAGATCAAGTGTGTTAGGACTGAGCACCCTGGTACTATGTCATCTACTTTATTGGTTTAGAAACTCCCTCAAAATTTTTCTTATAGTTTTATTTGGGGGGGGGGGGGGGTCTTACCATATACACCTACTCTTATTGGCCATTTTATTGGAAACACCTACCTTATACTTCCGTTTACTGGCCATTTTTATGAAAACACCTTATACTTCCACTTATTGGTGATTTTATTGGAAACATCTACCTTATGCTTCCACTTATTGGTCATTTTATTGGAAACACCTACCTTATACTTCCGTTTACTGGCCATTTTTATGAAAACACCTTATACTTCCACTTATTGGTGATTTTATTGGAAACATCTACCTTATGCTTCCACTTATTGGTCATTTTATTGGAAACACCTACCTTATACTTCCGTTTACTGGCCATTTTTATGAAAACACCTTATACTTCCACTTATTGGTGATTTTATTGGAAACATCTACCTTATGCTTCCACTTATTGGTCATTTTATTGGAAACACCTACCTTATACTTCCGTTTACTGGCCATTTTTATGAAAACACCTTATACTTCCACTTATTGGTGATTTTATTGGAAACATCTACCTTATACTTCCACTTATTGGTCATTTTATTGGAAACACCTACCTTATACTTCCATTTACTGGCCATTTTTATGGAAACACCTTATACTTCCACTTATTGGTCATTTTATTGGAAACACCTACCTTATACTTCCATTTACTGGCCATTTTTATGAAAACACCTTATACTTCCACTTATTGGTCATTTTATTGGAAACATCTACCTTATACTTCCACTTATTGGTGATTTTATTGGAAACACCTACCTTATACTTCCACTTATTGGTGATTTTATTGGAAACATCTACCTTATACTTCCACTTATTGGTCATTTTATTGGAAACACCTACCTTATACTTCCGTTTACTGGCCATTTTTATGAAAACACCTTATACTTCCACTTATTGGTGATTTTATTGGAAACATCTACCTTATACTTCCACTTATTGGTCATTTTATTGGAAACACCTACCTTATACTTCCATTTACTGGCCATTTTTATGGAAACACCTTATACTTCCACTTATTGGTCATTTTATTGGAAACACCTACCTTATACTTCCATTTACTGGCCATTTTTATGAAAACACCTTATACTTCCACTTATTGGTCATTTTATTGGAAACATCTACCTTATACTTCCACTTATTGGTGATTTTATTGGAAACACCTACCTTATACTTCCACTTATTGGTGATTTTATTGGAAACATCTACCTTATACTTCCACTTATTGGTCATTTTATTGGAAACACCTACCTTATACTTCCGTTTACTGGCCATTTTTATGAAAACACCTTATACTTCCACTTATTGGTGATTTTATTGGAAACATCTACCTTATACTTCCACTTATTGGTCATTTTATTGGAAACACCTACCTTATACTTCCGTTTACTGGCCATTTTTATGAAAACACCTTATACTTCCACTTATTGGTGATTTTATTGGAAACATCTACCTTATACTTCCACTTATTGGTCATTTTATTGGAAACATCTACCTTATACTTCCACTTATTGGTCATTTTATTGGAAACACCTACCTTATACTTCCGTTTACTGGCCATTTTTATGAAAACACCTTATACTTCCACTTATTGGTGATTTTATTGGAAACATCTACCTTATACTTCCACTTATTGGTCATTTTATTGGAAACACCTACCTTATACTTCCACTTATTGGTCATTTTATTGGAAACATCTACCTTATACTTCCATTGACTGGCCATTTTTATGGAAACACCTTATACTTCCACTTATTGGTCATTTTATTGGAAACACCTACCTTATACTTCCATTTACTGGCCATTTTTATGGAAACACCTTATACTTCCACTTATTGGTCATTTTATTGGAAACATCTACCTTATACTTCCACTTATTGGTCATTTTATTGGAAACACCTACCTTATATGGCCACTATATAGGTGAACAGATACAGACTGTAGCCCATCTGTTGTTGCACAAGTTATCAGTCCCCCTCTATCTAGAACGGCCAGTAGGGCTGAATGATTTGGGCAAATTAAATAATTGCAGCTTTTTTCAGAGCAATCCTGTGATTTAATTAACAGAGGCTTTAACTCTGAACATGACATTGTTGATAATAAAAATTGTGCTCTTTAGGTGGCTGATTTCAGCTGTGGCAGAACCAGACAGCATGGGGACTGAGGAAGAGGGGGAGGGGGTGTTTGGTCTCCAAAAATCCAGTATGTCACTGACATGAAGCATTCACACTGCACCATTTAACCTGAATTAAAGACCAGTATCAGGGTCAGTGTGGCAGCAAATGACAACAGCCCACAAGGTAAACGTTTTCATTACAGTAATGAATGCAAAACACAACAGTATAAACTGCAGGTTTTGAAGCTACAAGGCATCCATTGGTAAATACCTGGAGTAGAATATGTATGTATTTACATAAAAACGATGTAAAATATATAAAGATATATTTCATATTTTTCATTTTAACTATTGCAAAAGTTCAGGTAATTCTAACCAGTTATGATCAAGTATTTGGCATGATGTGAAAGCTTATCAACAGTTTTTTATTTGCCATGACGTCAGAATGATCTGCATCATTTCAACATCACCAACGCTGATGTCAGGAGGGTTACAGAAACTAAAATATGTAATCTGTCACGGCTGGCTCCTCCCACTCCTCCGTGCTTTTCTGTTTACTTTTTATCGTCCATGTGCCTCTTTGTTTGGTTTCCTCCCGGTTCTGCCCCTTGTTTCTTGTCTCCGCCCCTGATTGTTTCTACCTGTTTTCCACCTGTGTCTTGTGAACCCTCGTTAGCCCTCTTGTATTAAAGCCCTGTGTTTTCCTGAGTCTAGGGCTGGTCTTTGATTGTGTTTGATGTATTCTCATGTATCAGGGCAGTCGTGGGCTGGAGGTGAGGGAACCAGCCTTGTGACCGGAAGGTCGCCGGTTCGAGCCCCAGAGCTGACAGAACATGACTGAAGTGTCCTTGAGCAAGACACCTAACCCCCCAACTGCTCCCCGGGTGCTGTGGATTGGGCTGCCCACTGCTCTGGGCAAGTGTGCTCACTGCCCCCTACTGTGTGTGCGCTCATGGATGGGTTAAATGCGGAGGTGAAATTTCCCTGTTGTGGGACTAATAAGGGTCTCTTAGTCTATTCTCATGGTGTTTGGTTCTTGTTTGAGGTTCTGTGTTCATTTAGTCATGTCTGTCCCTCCTACTCTCCGTATCGGCTGTTTGAACCTGGACCGTTTTGACCCTGTGACCCTGGATGACCCTGGATTTGCTCAAAATAAAACTCGCTTATCTCAGCATATGCGTCCACAACATCGCTCCCCATCATCACATAATCAAAATAAAAACATACTGTTCTGTTTGAAATCGGACATCTGGCTACCCTACATCTACCCCACTCACCAATGATCAGCTCCTGACCACAGGGCCACTGATGTGATCAGTGCAGCAGTAACATAGCTGTTCTGTAACTTTATTAGCTCAATAAAGTTTATTAAGTGATCTCTCGGAGGGGAGAGCGACTGAGTGAACACCAGTGTCGACTTCAGCAGCAGAACCTGACATCACTGCAACTTGTAAACAAAGCTGTTTATAAACTATAGCAATAAACTACTTCAAAATGCATAATATCTCAAAACTATACATTCCATTTGCTCAGCTTTAGGTAGCAAAATACTCCACCTGTGATACAACGCTATCACACACAGTACTGGGCGAAAGTTTCAGGCATCTAAGCAGATGTTTAAACAGTCGACCTCAGCAGTGAGTTCATCACAATATACATTAGAATAAAGTCGTATTCATAATTCAGATAAACAGAAAAACAATAAAAAGGAACAAGAATTTCTCGGGTCCATATTTTTCCTGGACACCTTCACAGCCGCCACAGAGACTCGTTAATATCATCAATGACATCATGAGCTCAATTTACTGAGCACTGATTGGTCAAACCAGGAGCTGCTTTTTAACTACATATAATACTGGACTTCCTCGAGGAGGAGAGGCTTGGAGATGGGTAAACACTCACACTCACATCCAGAGAATCACTATATATATATATATATATATACATATAAAAAATTTATATTCTATGCGTTTTGTTTATTCAAATATTAACACTTTTCTCAGCAAATAAACACAAACTACACAAATAAATAGATTTTGAAAACGTGTCTTGGGTGCCTCAGACTTTCACACAGCACTCTGCTATCTTGCTAGTTAGCATGCTAAAGGCTACACTGCAAGCGACAACAACAAAACAGAGGCAACACGGCAGGTTATAAACCCAAGCTTATAGCCAAGTTTGTACAGCCAGTTAACACACAATTTGTTCCTCACTGTTCCCGCCTCCTGTTCTGCCGTGAAGCTGGAACTGGATCTTTGTAGGCCACGTGGTGTAAAACTGATGGCCTTGACGACGGCTAACACAAACTGTACATCAATAAGGTGGAGCTACAAAGGAGGGGTTTCTAATAAAATGACAGATGGTAAGCAGTCAGTGCATCCAACTTTATGCCGTTTGTGTTCTCAGCACTGTAGAACTGAGCGTACACCTTGCTGTAACAGACCTAAGTCAACTCATGAAGGACGTCTAGCAAAGTCATTATAATTTGAAGACTTGTAAGAGCGACTGCTGTCTCTCTCAGTGCAGCGAGACCCATAAAACAATAAAATTAAACTAAACGATGCAATAAAGTTTGAAAAACATTTGAAATCACAGGTCAAGTCGAATTAAAATAGAATTTTTAGTTGGTGCTTTTAGCTGAAATAACATGCAAAAAGCTTGTTCTGATTACTGCATGGCTTTACAACAACGGAGGCCTTGTCCTACTTGCAGCTTTACCAGCAAGCCGATTGGCTGAATGGTCAAGCTCGTAATGCCCAACGTGGCGTCTGTTTATGAGGAAAGTCCCACCCTTCAGTATCTTTTTACTGAAAGACGTAACTTTCTTTGTCAACAGCTGGCAAATTACAAGCTTTTCCATTTATTCTTAACCTCCTCATCTATTCACTCTTTCTAATTTTCCTGCTGTTAGGCAAGACAAAATTCAGGCATCAAGCTGGCAGCTGCCTTTAACTATGCCAATGTGTGTTTTTCCACAGTGTCACAGTCCTATAGTGTCAGAAACCTAAAGAATTTCAGTGGAAATTCTAATTTCCACAATTTTCCACTTATCCCAGATAAAGCCGATCAGATGTTGGGTGTCCGAATTCCACTTCTTAAGGTCAGAGCTTGAGCCACAAGGCCAACATGGGTAACAGACACAAGTGACTCAAATCTTTTCTGTAAATACAGCCTCAAAACTTCCCTCAACCAGCTCAAACCACATCTAGCTCATCACTGAGGTGGTGAAGACTTGGTGATGTGGTTTAGGACACAGTATGACTTACTGTGAACTATAAAGTTGAACAAAACTTCACTGTGGAGCTGAAATCTGCAGCTATTTTTCTCCTACTGTGAACCATCACACCTATTTAGATCACAAGGTGCTGACTGACTACTGGTACCTAGAATTAATAAAGTTACATCAGGGGGGAGAACTTTCTCATACAAAGCCCCCCAGATTTGGAATAATCTTCTAATGTTCGGGTGTCATGCATCCCTCTGGCTCAGAGTTTTCCATGGACTCCAACTCCCAGGATCCTTCAGATCACATGACTCCTAACCCTCCAGCACACTCCAGTCACAGATCTCTCTCACCAGAATACTAATCTGTAAAACCTGCTGACCTCTCATTAGTTTTAGTATAAAGCCCGGGCTTTTAGAATAGTTCAGTGTGAGGTGTTGCTTATTTATTGACCTATTGAGTGTTTCTATACTGTGTTGTGTTTCCTGGTTTTGACTGATCTTCTGTATTTTGACTTACCAATTTTTGCCTGGACCCCTTTTGAACTCAGACTCAGCCTCAGTTTTTAGGTCTAGGCTAAAAACTTACTTGTACTGTGGAGCCTTTGGTGATCAGTCTTCCCTGTCAGGTCTGGACCTGCTGGACTCTCTGCTGCTCTGTTATACTGTAATCTGTGGTCAGCCACTCTTTACAGAACTGACTGCGTTTTCTTTCCTTTCTCTGCTGAGCTGATCAGCTGACCATCCTGTGCGTCTGATGCTACTGCCTCTTCTGCCTTGATCCGTTGGCCCTGCTCACCGGCCTTCTGGACCGGCTTGACCACCGCTGAGCTTCTTGCTGTACAACACTGTGCAGTCCTCACCCTCAGATGCTGCTGCTGCTGTTAATCATTAATCCAATTAACTGCCCACCTGTTTTTCACACTTTGTACTATAATACTTTATACTAAGGCTGTTTGCTGTCTGGTGCTGACCAGAGGAGGGTGGGTTCCCTTTCTGAGTCTTGGTTCCTCTCAAGGTTTCTTCCTCTTTTAGGGAGTTTTTCCTTGTCACTGTTGCCGCTGGCGACGCTCATGAGGGCTCGGACCCGGATTTTCTTTTCTTTCTGTAATACTGATTGTTCTGTAAAGCTGCTTTGTACACCTGTTGTAAAAAGCGCCGTATAAATAAACTTTGCTTTCTATTTAAGACAACAGGTGCTGAGCCTGTCTCCTTTGTGTGCACGCAGGCAAATTGACACTACAGATTACGTTTGCAATTTTTGTTGTTTCATTTGATGAATAACAATTTAAACCTGAATTTTCTAACAGATCAAATACGTTTACAACCGAAATCTTGACTGTAATCTGTTGTTTAGACGCCTGCGTGATGCACATGCGCGTGTAAGGAAGTCCGATTCTGTGGAGGCGTGGGACTTCAGCATAGTCCCTGTTTAAAATAGCCACGCGGTGATTTGTTGTTAATCGTTTTTAGAGGTCACAGTAAGTCATACTGAGACCCAAACCACATGAACAAGTCTGCACCACCTTAACGAGGAGCTGGATGACATTCGAGTGGGTTAAATGTCTAGCTCAGGTTTCTCTGTGGAGGGGAATGTTTACGGGTTCTTCTTATTTTTGAAGGCTCCGCCATGGTAGAGCTAAATCTCGGGGCAGTCGTGGGCTGGAGGTAAGGGAACTGGCCCTGTGACCAGACGGTTGCTGGTTCGATCCCCAGAGCCGACAGCATGACTGAGGTGTCCTTGAGCAACACACCTAACCCCCAACTGCTCCCCGGGTGCCGTGGATTGGGCTGCCCACCGCTCCGGGCAGTGTGTGTGTATTCACTAGTGTATATGTGGTGTTTCACTTCACGGCTGGGTTAAATGCGGAGGTGGAATTACTTACTTTAAGCTATGTTAGCCTTGTAGCTCCAGCGCTAAACTAAAGAAGCCTAATTTGGACACCAGTCTTGTCTCGACTGATTGAGTACATCTGGGCTGAATGGAAAACTGCCCATTTGATTTCTCACTGAACCCTTCCTTTAACAGCTTAATAGTTTGAGGCAAGGGTCTAGAGATTTAGGCATGCGGTTAGCACAGCGCTAATTGGTGTACATAAGCTACATTAGCCTTATCGCTCCAATGCAGAACCGCTTCAGACACTAAACGTGGCTGACTGGCTACGTCTGTGAAGAGCAGAACTTCTTCAAAGTATCATTTCAACGGAAGTAAAATAACTCCAACACAACTAATGACGTTTCTGGCACCCAAATAGGCTAAAAAGCTTTGCGAATGTTTTATTCATATAAACATCCATATAAAAAGTGTTCAGTGTGACCATGTTTTTATTCGTGAATCCATCTAGAAAGCGGCGATGTCCACATTATTCAATTTGACGAATGAAGTAAACATCAGTAATGTCTCTACTTAATAACGTCTGTAAATAAATCGCAGAGGACATTAGGGTGCGCGCTAAATGGGCAGCGTCCGTGTGTGTGTGTGTGTGTGTGTGTGTCTTTATCCCAGCAGTTCCCACAGCGCTATTATTACCGTCACTGCAGCGCTGATGTCAAACGAATACATCAACACAGCACCGTGTTCTGAGGGTGCTATAAACTTAAATTATGCTTCCTGAGCCGCGTTAGCTTCCGTAACATTAAGGCGTTTATTTCAGCTCTTGCGCAAGTCCCTGTTTGACCAGTACTGTTTAATTAGCATGGCACTTGGCAGTGGGCAGGCCAAAGGCCGTTCCAGTGCGCGTGTAGGTTCGGTAAAGCATGGATAATAACCGTCAATATGCTTCTAGCTTCATTCTGTGTGCTAAACTGGGGGAAAATCCCATTCATTTCAGGCCCTAAAACAGGATGACGGTCTTAAATCACGCCTCAAATCCTTATAGATCGCAACAAATAAGTAAGAGAGAGAGAAAAAGAGTGTGTATGTATTGTTTTGTTATGTTCTGATATAAACCCTTAAAGCTTTAGCATTCTGGCCTGATTTATATGCTTTTTTATTGGCGTCCGCTGTAGCCTTGTCCTGATGTTAGTTGTATATTTGCAACACACCTTCACTATATTGTTGGAGTCAGAGGCATCAATAGAAATTTCCTCGCCTCGCCATGTGACTGAGAAGAACCTGTCACAACATCGAAGGGGAATTCCAGCTATTTTTCAAAATTTGTGCTATTAAAATTTTTAATGAATTTGTTGTTTGCATCTTAAGAGTTTGATGTGAAGCGGTCAGTTCCAGACAGGCCTGGACAGACCCTTTTCACATTCCACATAGCTTCGGCTAAAGCAATAACAATAGCAACAATGACGAGTAAAGCGGGTACCGCTCACTCCAATGTTCGAGTTTGAGGCAAAAACAGCCTCATCTCAGTTTCCGTGGTTTGTCTGCTGACCTTGAGCAAAGGACAATGAGTTTGAGGAATTAATAAAGAAACAAAAACTGTCAAACAGAGTAAAAGAAGCTCTGTGCCAGCGTTTCACCACCGCTAACATTATTCTGAAGTTGCTGTGTTACAGCAATATTACTCCAGTAAAAGTAGAAGTTCCTCCCTTTAGAGCTCCACTTGAGTAAAAGTACTAAAGTATTTCCCTTCAAATGTACTTAAGTATAAAGTAAAAGTACTAAAAGAGTAATTCTGGCTCTGATGTCCTGTTATCATTTTTATAACCAGACTGGCTTCATGAACTCATTTCAGGTGAAAGTCCTCCAGCGTCTCTCTTGGTAAACCAGTCTTTTAATAGAACGTCATTAATTAGTGACGCTGACGTCTATTAAAATGATCACAATGAGCACAAAACACTGAAGGTAAACAGTTTCCATCAGGGAGAACCGAGTGGCTCTGAAATCACTTTTTACACACAAAGTTTCAGTTTCAGATTTATTTACAACTTAGTTCCAAGTTTAAGTTGAATAAAAACTGGCTTTAAACTCAGGATCACAGATGAGCTCCTTTACTATGTTGATCTGTCGGCGTCTGTTCATAAACATAAACCAGCCCAAACTCATTTACTATAAAATGAAATGGTGTTTGTAGAAATTCAGAAAAAAGCCGTGTCAGTCTCGACTGCATATGTGGACATATTTCTATATTGAGCTCTATTTACACAAAGTTAGGTTAGTTCATCATTTATGTTGAACAGACTCTCCCAAAGTTTGAAGATTTCTTGGAAAAACTGAAAGTGAGTCTCCTGAAAAGAATAGAAGCTGGAATGAAGGGAGAAGGTTGACACACTCAGCACTCAAACACCTGATGTGTTTAGATGTAGTGCTTGAAGCTTCTATGAAGTTTCCGTTCGGCATGTTTTGGACATTTTCTTCTGACACTAAAAAAATCGATAAGATGCGCTTAAATGGCGTTTGACTAGGAATGACATGAGGAGGTTGGTCGTTGCCGTTGCCACAGTAACGTAGAGCGTGCTGCGTTCTCTGTGAATGAAGGCCGGGCCACATCCCTGATGATTGGCCTCACTGTTCATGCTGTCAAACTTAATGGCGCGATACCAGCCTATTCCTGGAAATTCCCTCGTGTGTGTGCGTGATGTGCTCATAATTTTGGAGGCGTACAGTTTGCCGACGTGAGATTAACGCTGCACTGGCATGTCTGATTTAACATCCTTAAATCAAAGGTGGTCTCTCCCTGTTTCCAGCCCTGCACTCGCTCTTCTGAAAGAGATTTACTGAGTTAAAACTTCAGTTATAATGCTAGCAAATCACTGCCTTAACGACCCAGTGATTTTATGATGGGGAACTAGCCACGTACGCGTTCTGACAAGCTGTACAAACGTCCAGCACTGACGGATTACAGGCGGTGACCGTGTTGAGCACATGTTTCTGAATACAAATCACTCAGTTGAGTATATCACGCCTTGAGCTTTTACATTATCAGATACGTAGCCTTAATGGCTAATAGCAGTTCAGAGATTGTAAGTATGTGGCCAGAATATGAAAACGAACGCACTGGCATTAGGAGACGTTTTTCCTTTATATATTTTTACGTAACCATGTCACAACAGAAGTTATAGCAGGACTTGGCCAGGTTTAGTGCAAGTCCCTTTGTGTTTACCTCAGAGGCCCTTATTCTACATTTTTCTTGCATTTTATTTTGTCCTCTGTTGTTTATCTTTCATTTACATGACCATTTTTTTCATTTACCTTTGAAATAGAAAAACAAGCTCTTTTTAAATATGACCTTAAGACTGATATGTAAATGAGCTCCGTTCTGATTGGCTGCCCCTCATTAAAAAAGCAGTCCAGCCTGAAGCACGTCTTATAACGGGGGTCGGCAACATGTGGCTCTATTACTGCCCTGTTGCGGCTCCACAGCTGAATCAGATCAGTAGGTAATAATAAAATAATCCTCCTCTACAGTAAAATAAAGCTCTGCTGATCCTTCAACACAGTTTAACAGTAAATGGTCTTAAACGCTGGAGTTAATGTAGAACTGCTGATTCACCCTTTAACCCTGAAGATCAGCGCAGACGGCTGGTCACCATAGCAACACAGACAACAGTCTCACCCAGCTAGTATCTAATGAAACGGCAGAGAGAGATTTAAGACGAACATGGATAATTTGGAGACGAATGGATTTATTTGCATTTATAATCACTCCAGCTGGTTTCCGGATACGTTTACTCTACAATGAGAAACTGTCAAACACTGAAAAGTCACAAAGCTGAAGTCAGTTTCTCGTTTGGCGGCATCTTAAAGTAATTGTCCCGTTCCACCTTAAATGGTGCAGTTACAATCTGGCGCCTCAGGAACCATTTAAGGTGGAATGGGGAAATGCGAATGAGTAACGACTTCAGCCTCGTAAAAAGTCGAAAGCTGAGAGACATTTTACAAGAAGCAAACTTTGTTCTACTTTTGAGGAAAAGTTTCCTGCTGGAGATGCGAGAAAAGCGGCTATAGCTGAGCTGAAGCTTAAAGCAGAGCAAAGTAAGTCTGTGTTTTCCTTTATATTATATTTTTATTCTAATAAAAATTTAACCCCAATAAAATGGACATGAAATGCTGTGGCTCCCAAGGTGGGCTCTTCTTAATGTTTGGGTTGCGACCCCTGCCTTATAACCTCAGCATGAGGGGCTAAACTGCTCACATGAATTATGTAAATATGTCACAAAAGCAATGAATTCAAAACAACAACAATGAATTTGCAGCATAATTGTGATTTTTGGACTGGTTCTGACTGCGGAGTGAATGGTATGTTTTGAAACTTGTTTATATTATAGAATGTTTCTGCTATATTAAAACCTATTATGAAAATATTCAATATTGGGCTTCATACTATTGATTAAGCCCAATTAGATTGACTGTTTGTCCTTTCCAGCTGTAAAATACCAACAGCATCCATTATAACTGACAATAGTATTACAGCTGAGGCAGTATTCCCTCACACCTCCTTTCATCTATAACCAATCCATATTATTCATGGTTCGATATCCTGACTCTTTTAATGATGTTAAGCTATTCATGGAAACGCCTGAAGCCAACAGGGAGCAATGAAAATCACAAGATGCACAACAGTAAAACCTCTCCAGGAAATCCCACAAGGAGAAAGAAAGAAAGAAAGAAAGAAAGAAAGAAAGAAAGAAAGAAAGAAAGAAAGAGAGAAAGGAAGAACGAAAGAAAGGAAGAGAGAAAGAAAGAAAGAAAGAGAGAATGAAAGAAAGAAAGAAAGAAAGAAAGAAAGAAAGAAAGAAAGAGAGAAAGGAAGAAAGAAAGAAAGAGAGAAAGGAAGAAAGAGAGAAAGAGAGAAAGAAAGAGAGAGAGAAAGAAAGAAAGAGAGAAAGAAAGAGAGAAAGGAAGAAAGAAAGAAAGAGAGAAAGGAAGAAAGAAAGAAAGAAAGAGAGAGAGAAAGGAAGAAAGGAAGGAGCAAAGGAAGGAAGAAAGAAAGAAAGAAAGAAAGAGAGAGAGAGACAAAGAGAGAAAGAGAGAAAGAAAGAAAGGAAGAAAGGAAGAAAGAAAGAAAGGAAGAAAGGAAGAAAGAAAGAAAGAAAGAAAGAAAGAGAAAGACAAAGAGAGAGAGAAAGAAAGAAAGGAAGAAAGAAAGAAAGAAAGAAAGAAAGAAAGAAAGAAAGAAACAAAGAGAGAAAGAAAGAAAGAAAAAGAAAGAAATAGAGAAAGAAAGGAAGAGAGAAAGAAAGAAAGGAAGAAAGGAAGAAAGAAAGAGAGAAAGAAAGGAAGAGAGAAAGAAAGAAAGAAAGGAAGAAAGAAAGAAAGAAAGAGAAAGACAAAGAGAGAGAGAAAGAAAGAAAGAAAGGAAGAAAGAAAGAAACAAAGAGAGAAAGAAAGAAAGAAAAAGAAAGAAATAGAGAAAGAAAGAAAGAGACAAAGAAAGAAAGAAAGAAAGAAAGAAAGAGACAAAGAAAGAAAGAAAGAAAGAAAGAAAGAAAGAAAGAAAGAAAGAGACAAAGAAAGAAAGAAAGAAAGAAAGAAAGAAAGAAAGAAAGAAAGAAAGAAAGAAAAAGAGAAAAAGGCAAAGAAAGAAAGAAAGAAAGGCTTCACTCTCTTTGTATTCGCGCTGATGTGCGTCACTGGCGGTGACGTCAACCACTCTGTTTCGGGACGTCGGTACCTGATTGGATGGCTGTTTAAATGGCCCGCTCTGATTGGTCAAGAGGTTTCTTCATTGCCATTGGCTGCTGGCGCTCAGCGTGAGTGGTTTGAAAATCGTGGCGTGCAGCTGCAGCGAACCGAGCCGAGCCGGCGGCTTTAAGAGTAAGTCTGAGTTTAATTACAGCCTCTCTAAATGTAGATGATTACAGCTCCTGCTTTAAATACGGAGTTAGAGGTCTGCGATGCGTTTGACTGCCGTTTATTAGTTGTCTGCAGTGTTTAACCTTCTCATTGCACTTTCTGTTTGTTTAGTCCTGCAGGATTATCTCACATTAGCTGTTTGTCGTGCTTCATTTTCGCTATGGCGGTCTTCTTTGTTTTAATGCAGTTTAAGCCTGACACGGGTCGAGTCCTGTTCGCTTAGTTTCATGCACTTTTTCGATGTAAGTTTTTTGTGTCGTTACGAGTTCGGTTCGCAGTTGTTTTTTAAATTGTAGTTTCAAATCTAAGCATGTCAATGTAGTCAAGTTTGAGAAGGCGTCACGAAAAACTACAACTCCCGTCATGCATTGCGAGAGTCGTCGGCTTGCCCGAACTCGCAGCCGGCTCAACTGTTTTAAAAGGCTTTAAACTCCGCAAAACATAGTTTAGACAAACGGTACACACGATCATCTCACTATTCATATGTGATAAAGCTTATGTTTTTAGCAGTATTTGTAGGATTTTGGCTAAATTGGCTCGAGTGTTGACAGCACTTTAGCCATTAGCGGCATTTTTAAATATGAACATGTTCTGCTGCTCTCTAGCTTTTAAAAGGGAAGTCCACCAGTTCATCACATTTTCTGAGTAATTACATCTTTGAGATATAAACAAAGTTATGCAGAGTAGTTTTATGTTCTGTGCTCCGTTTTAGAGAAATTTACTGAGTCAGAATTGTGACTCAGTGGTGGTGATGGGAACCAGACGTCCACCTCTAAAAGCTCCCTTACTGAATGTTCTTGCATGAAATGCTTATGAATACACTGCCTGATGTGAGACACTATTTCAACACCGAGGTTCTGGCGTCAAACGTTGCTCGCTTATTTACTTTTTGTAGAGAGGAAGATGTCAAATTAGGCTTTGCAATATTTTTTCCAGATTTACCACTGTTTCACCGTTATGAACACACAACCCTGAGCAGAAAAAAGGGCCAAGCCCAAAATGTAATGCTTATTTCTGACGGTTGTGGCTGGCAGGAGTCCAGATTTAAACCCTATAGAGAATATTTGGTTTCACATTAAACAGAGACTCTGCAGTGTTTTTCAGCTGTTTGAAGCTGTCCGTGCTGAGTGGATCAGTACTGATACTGAAAAATGGTCTGCAAATTTACACTTTTGGTTTAACGATTTGTTGTGAAGACCATTAAAAGCTTAATGTTTTGCCATTTTGGGCTTAAACCATTTTTTTATCAGGAGTGTAAATATAGGCTACAAATAGACACGTGTGGGTTCACTGGTGGTTCTGGCTATGTTTGTGTTGTAGTCATGGTGACCCCTGGTTCCCATCACCACCACTGTACAGACATCTGAGTCTCTGTAAAGAACCATTATACACCAAACCTCTCTGAATGATTTGACATTTCAACTGTTGTATTATGCCTAAGATTTGGAAAAAAAAGCTGGAATTCTTCTTTTACTTTCTTTTACATTCTGATTTAACTTAAAGGTAAAAAACCTGGACTGACTAAACCGGTTCAGCACTACTGATGATGATAAGCCAACGTGGAGCCAATCCTGTCTCTGCTTCTTTTAGATCCATCACCATGCTGCGAGATGATGAGCTTGCGGAGCTGCAGTGCACTGTTGCGGTGGAGCGTGTGAGCGCCTCCGCCGGCCACGTGGTGAAACGGCAGGTCATGCGCTCTGCCACGGTGATGCTGGGCCGGGATGAGTTTGAAGAGTTAGTCCTGCGGGTTCAGGACCGCGCTAGAGGTCACGCAGAGAGCTTCATGCTGCGGAACTTTCAGCTGTTCACCCGTTTCGCCAAAGACGGCAAGTGCACCATAAAGGTGGACCCTGAGGGCACACAGGTGCTGGTCTCTGACTGTCCAACAGATCGCCTGTGCACCTTTTTACGCACCCTGAAGATAAAGCATGAAGCCTCGCGTGACCGTAAGCCTGTGAGTGACCGGGCCAGGCTGAGGGCCGCCCTACCCCGCTCCTTTAACACCATCAGCCCGCTGCAGCAGAAGGACGTGGAGAAAGCCAATGAGCTGCGGAGCAAAGTGAACGCACCCCTGCAGCTGAAGGGTCTCACTGAGAGATCTGCCAATAAGAGCAAGGCTGGAGTGTCACAGCAGGTTAAAAGGCCAAGAGTGGACTGCAATACAAGCCCGGTAGGGTCATCTGCAAAAGTGCAACATCGCCTTTAGGTGTTGCGATGGTTTGGTCAATATTCAGTTTTACCCAGCTTGCCCATTATTCCATATGTAGTCTTTCAGCCACAGCAGTGGACAAAGTACACAAATCCTGTACCTGAGTTAAAGTCGAGACCCCCAAGGTAAAATATCACTCCAGTAAAAGTAGAAGTTCCTCCCTTTAGACCTCCACTTGAGTAAAAGTACTAATGTATTTCCCTTCAAATGTACTTAAGTATAAAGTAAAAGTACTAAAAGAGTAATTCTGGCTCTGATGTCCTGTTATCATTTTTATAACCAGACTGGCTTCATGAACTCATTTCAGGTGAAAGTCCTCCAGCGTCTCTCTTGGTAAACCAGTCTTTTAATAGAACGTCATTAATTAGTGACGCTGACGTCTATTAAAATGATCAGAAGCACAAAACACTGAAGGTAAACAGTTTCCATCAGGGAGAACCGAGTGGCTCTGAAATCACTTTTTACACACAAGCAAAGTTTCAGTTTCAGATTTATTTACAACTTAGTTCCAAGTTTAAGTTGAATAAAAACTGGCTTTAAACTCAGGATCACAGATGAGCTCCTTTACTATGTTGATCTGTAGGCGTCTGTTCATAAACATAAACCAGCCCAAACTCATTTACTATAAAATGAAATGGTGTTTGTAGAAATTCAGAAAAAAGCCGCGTCAGTCTCGACTGCATATGTGGACATATTTCTATATTGAGCTCTATTTACACAAAGTTAGGTTAGTTCATCATTTATGTTGAACAGACTCTCCCAAAGTTTTACGCTGCTGCGCTGACGTTGAACCGCGTGCTGCACTGGGTCGGTATGACCAACAGGTCAAAACCAGCTCTAAACAAAGTGACCGCTGGGCCCTGATTGGTGCTCTGGCTTTGCGCTTCTTTCGTTTTGACATGTTACGTTTTTATACACACAGAAACCAAAAGGAACGACAGATTTCTCAAAATGTAGGAGGAAGAAGTCGGATATTAGACTCTGAAATGTAGTGGAGTGAAAGGAGAAAGTCGCCCAGAACGGAGAAACTTCAGTACAGATACACCAAAAATACTAAAGTACAGAAACCAATTACATTTACTTCTGTTTTACATACTTCTAGTAACTGAAGTGTGATTATTTGTTTTTTTGCTGGACCAACCGGGTCTAAAGGCCACCAATTACAATTGTGTGAGCTGCATTGAGTAGTTAAATGGTCTGGAATGGTGGAGGTAACTTTGAGAGCTCCTCTGAACGCATATTTATTCATTGCTGAGCACGGAAGGAAGGCAAACGGCTAACGAGACTGATGGGAAGATGAATATCTTATATGAGTTGTGTAACTTCTGTAACAGTCCTCAAATCATCTTTACACTGGAGAGTTTGGGTCACTCAGACAACAGAAATGAATCATGCAATGAGGAGGACCTTACACACTTAAAGATGGTGCTTCAAGGGTTCTTTGGTAAGGAAACGGTTCTATATAGAGCTGAGAACGCTCTAAGAACCCTTTGCGTGATAGTTATTTGCAGTTTGAAAGGGCTCTTCAGATAAAACGGAGAATGTGCTGCATAGAACCTTTTTGAAAACCAGCTATATAGAAACCTTTTCGATGAAAGGTTCTGTACAGAACCATCTACAGCACGTTCTCCATCAGTCTGAAGAATTGAAGCAAGCGACCGGTCAGTTTGCTGATTCTTCAGTGGTCATGGTTCTACGTATGGTTCTGTATAAGGTTCTATGTGCATGGTTGTTTGAAAGTGTGCCTCAATTTAGCCTCATTTGCCGGAAGGGGTTAAAACTCATCTCCGGAGTCGTTTGCGTGCCAGATAGAGAATCACTTTCGTTTGTTTGACGACTGACGTTTGTGATGCTGCTGTGATGCTGGCTTTGGATTGTTGTTTGTCCATAAACGGGGACCAATACCGTCTCAGTGAGCGCTCTGGATAAATCCTGTAATCTGTCTGCTGTGTTTTATTACGTCTTTGGAAATAAAACCGGTTTTGTGTGTTCTAGGTAAAAGCTCTCCATCCGAATAAAAAGCCTGTGCTGTCTTTGCCAACGGCACGGAAGCTCAGCAGAGAGCAGACGGCGGTTCTGAATGCGGTCTTGAGCGGAAAGAATGTCTTTTTCACTGGAAGTGCAGGTATGTCGTGTACACGCCGCCCTCACTCTGCTGCCAGTCGTGATTTGGTCAGGTAAGTGCTCTCCTGCTGTATTTGAACGCCGCTCTGTACCAGAAGGTTGTACAGTCATTGTTTTCATTTAGTCCACAACTCTAGGGTCATTTTATTTATTTATTTATTTATTTATTTATTTATTTATTTAACCCATCAGCCATTCAGAAATCTGAATCGACCATGAACGGTCAAGCTTGATCCCTATTGGCTGGCTTTTGCGTTTCATGTTGTTTTCTATCCCTCACTGACATGAATGTGTGGTTCTCTTCCAGGTACAGGAAAGTCCTTCCTGTTAAAGAGAATTATTGGATCGCTGCCTCCAAAAAGCACGTACGCTACTGCCAGCACTGGTGTTGCTGCGTGTCATATAGGAGGGACGACACTGCACAGCTTTGCAGGTTAGAAATATAAAACGGTTGTTTTTAACTACAGGAGCTTTCCCCACAGCCAAGACAGATGTGTTATTAAATATTATTAAATATCCAGTTCAGAAAAACGACTAAAAGCTACAGAGAAAGTGTGGCTCCTAACAACCACCTGCAAGACCTGGCTGACCGCCCCAGAGTCCAGATCTCAACATCGCTCAGTGTATTTTCTGGATCATGCCAAGCAGAAAGTGCAACCAAGGCTGGTCTCTGGTTGTAGTTGGGGAAATTGAGGAAGACTAGTGACACATTTTTCAGCCTGTCTGAATAAAATGCACATTATTGCATGTGTTTGTGCTGCAATGAAGCTTATTTGAACTTTTCCCCTTTTTGGGATCTTAAATGTATTGTATTATACATTCACCAGCCATTTTATTAGGTACACCTGTTCAGTTGCTTGTTAACACAAATAGCTAATCAGCCAATCACACGGCCGCAACTCACTGCATTTAGGCGTGTAGAGGTGGTCAAGACAACTTGCTGAAGTGCAGACCGAGCATCAGAACGGGGAAGAAAGGGGATTTAAGGGGCTTTGAACGTGGCGTGGTTGTTGGTGCCAGACGGGCTGGTCTGAGTATTTCAGAAACTGCTGATCTGCTGGGATTTTCACACACAACCATCTCTAGGGTTCACAGAGAACGGTCCGAAAAAGAGGAAACATCCAGTGAGCGGTCAGTTGTGTGGATGAAAATGCCTTGTTGATGTGAGAGGTCAGAGGAGAACGGGCAGACTGGTTCCAGATGATAGAAAGACAGCAGGAACTCAAATAACCAACCAGAATCTCTGAGGAACGTTTCCAACACCTTGTTGAAAGTGTTGCACGAAGAATTAAGGCAGTTCTGAAGGCAAAAGGGGGTCCAACCTTTTACTAGCAAGGTGAACCTAGTAAAGTGGCTGAGTGTATATTATCTTATATTACTATATTACTTATTATTATACATCAGTTAGTTCCGAACGCGAGCTGATTGGTTGAGAGGTGTTCTAAATGTGCTGTTATTTCGCCATAACACTGCAGGTTTTTCACCAACACTGTATCGCTCCCCTGAGATGGTGTTTCTAAGCGACGACTCTGACAGCTGTAGGAGACGCTGAAGTCATCGGAACATTTTTACTTCTTACTTTACTACAAATAGAAAACGGACACTGTTAAGATCACATTTGATCTTAATTATCTTAATGATCTTGAGTAGTGTAAGGAGCTGGAGAACGAACTGCCGGCTGGGCAACGAGTGGGCGGAGCTCGTTACTGACGAGCTGCTCGTTAAGCAGCTATAATTTGGAGGATGGAACTGAACATTAAAACCTATTAAATCCATACATGCATACAAATACATATCTACGGTGGCCAAATCACAGCCGTGGTGTTATTTCGCGATAACACGCTCCTCGAGTGTTCTATTGCTTAAATACTCTATTTAAATTTAATTTAAATAAATAGTGCATCAAACCTGGGTGGGCAGCAGAAGTTCATAGCATCATTGTGGTTCATGTTATTTGTATAGTTATTTGTGTTGCAACTTTGGCTAATAGCTCTGGAAATGTGTTCATGTTTTCGTCTAGTCCACAGCTCAAGGGTTTTATTTATTTATTTATTTTTTTATTAGCCATTCAGAAATTTGAATGAATCATAAATGTTTATAATCGTTGCATCCCTATTGGCTTCCTATATTGTGTTTTTTTTATATATATATATATATATATATATATATATATATATATATATATATATATATATATATTAAAGATTCTTATTACATTTTTATTGTCTGGACTGTATCTGTACCGCAAGGTAGTAGCGTAATTTTGAGTGGGCTACCATGAGTGGGCTGTATCTGTCTCTTGATGGGCGACTCTCTTACTCTTCCCGTTTTTAGGCATAGGCTCTGGCTCGGCCCCTCTGGAACAGTGCCTGGAGCTCGCCCAGCGGCCCGGAGTCCGGCAGCACTGGACCAGCTGCAAACATCTCATCATTGACGAAATCTCCATGGTGGAGGCTCAGTTCTTTGACAAGCTTGAAGCCATAGCCAGGCATGTCACCGAGCTGTTTTTACTCATGTGGAGTCAGTCTGCTAAAGCAGCATATTAGCTTTACTGAACAGTTGTGTGTTACGTCCTCACATGCACTTATCTGTATCTGTAGATCGAGAACAAGGAGACCAGCTCTTGAATTGAACCGCTTTGGTCTGCTATCGTATGGCTGTCCATTCTAGAAATTAAATTTCAGAAGTGGAAATCAATGCCGTGCTCCTTCGAGCTGTTCTCATAATCGTCTGTAACTATAATTAAATTAGTTCCTTTCAGTGACGCAGAAACTATGTAGTTCAATCTGGCACTGGCTGATGAACGGGTTTTATTCTTCACTCAGGTGTGCGTGACTAGCAGATGGCAAATGACCGCTTTGGGTAAATTGTTTTTGCTTCAAGCCTCACGGCCTAATGAGTCAGTTCCACAAATTGAATATTTGGTACTAATTCACGAGTCCTACCGGAGAAGGAGCAATCCCCATTTGTTCATTCATCCTGCGTTGACGCTTTGATTGAAAGTCCCTGTGATTTATCTCTCTGCTTCTGTGGTTGAAGGTCTATCAGAAGATCCACTGAGCCGTTTGGAGGGATCCAGCTGATTGTATGTGGAGATTTCCTGCAGCTTCCGCCTGTTACCAAAGGAAAGGAGAAACCCAGCTTTTGCTTCCAGGTAATGTGCATTTAAAAATGTGTTCATCAGTCATGTTTATTGGCTGAAGTACTTTATATCCTGGTAGCAATCAATAAATCAGATTCTGACAGTATAAAGAAGAAAAATGATCCAAATGAAACCAAAAGACTGTTAAAAAAAAAAAAAAAAAACCCATCCAGGTCATCATCTGCCTGTCTATCTACCTTCCTCACAACCTGCCCACAGGCAGCCGCTCTGCACGTTTACTGATTTGGGCATGTGCAGGGTCGCTGCTGTGAGAGCAAAACCCCGTATCTCCAAAACTTTACAGGTGAAGGAAAAAACATACTCTACTTTTAATGTAAGTCAATGGAACCAGAATTTTTTCCAAGTCATTTTGGGTGGACTGCTTTTTTTTTTCAATACAAAGTAGGGCATCTGACCAGAGATCATTAACATATCAGTCTTAAAGGCACAGTAACTAACAGCCTGTTTAGATTTCACTGTTTTGTGTCATGAAAATCAATGAATTTACATATCCATCTGCTCTGCCTACAGCAGTTCATCGCACATTCACACCTGGATTACTTTGAGAACGGCGCTTATCTGGTTCTTCAAGGAGCCGTGAACACTCAAAGAACCCTTTGCATGATTAAAGGGTTCTTTGCATCATAAAGGGTTTTTTCAGGTTGTGGAGAAAGTGCTGTAGATGGTTTTATATAGCATCGCATGCATCTGCTCTGCCTACAGATATGTAAAGTCATTGATTTTAATGGCTAATTAGTAAAGAAAACGGTTCTATATAGAATTATGAACCCTAAAGGTTCTATAGAACCATTTTCTTTACTAAAGAGCCTGTGAAAAGCCATCACTTTTTAAGTATATAAGCACGTTCTCCATCAATCTGAAGAAAGCTTTCATGGTGTGAAGAACCCTGGGATCTTTGTACCATTTAGAGCGTTCTTCAGATTGATGGAGTGTGCTATAGATGGCTCTATATAGAACCGTTTTGAAAAGGGCTCTATGTGGCACCAAAAAGGGTTCTTCTAATATGATGCGAAGTCAATGACAATAGAAGAACCCTTTTGTGTGTGTGTGTATGTGTGTGTGTGTGTCGCTTTCATGATGCAAAGAACCCTTTAATCATGCAAAGGGTTCTCTGAGTGTTCATGGCTCTGTACAGAAGTTTTCTATATGCAACCATTTACTTTACTGAAAACTTGGAGAACTTTTTTTTTTTTTTTTTTGAGTGTACGTGTGTCCGTATCGGTCTTAAAGACACAGTAACAACCACAGTTTGTGTAATTCTAAGGAATAAGAAGGTTAGAAAAGGGTCATATAAAAATAGTGACTTGTGTTTTTTTTTTTTTGGTTTGTTAAACCACACACACGTCATAAGTGCACAAAAGTGTGAAAAGGCCACAGATCGTGCATCTAGGAGTGAGTGAGTGTGTGTGTGTGTGTGTGTGTGTGTGTGAGAGAGACTCGGTGCACAAAAAAAACTCTGGGGGGGGGGGGGGGGGTCCTCTAAAGAAAACCCGAACACTTCAACCCTGCAGTGTGAACATGGCCTCATTTTCAGTCGTGCTTCCTATCTGAGCCGGATAAATTGGTGAGAATTCATGCTCAGTAGGGCTATGATGCAGACCAGCCGCTAACTCTCCGCTCACTGTGCTCTGCAGGCGAGGACCTGGAGGAAGTGTGTCCACGTGAACATGGAGCTGACAGAGGTGCGCAGGCAGACTGACCGGACCTTCATCTCTCTCCTGCAGGCTGTTCGAGTGGGCAGGTACCCTCCACATGGCTAATTCTCCTGCAGGCCATTTCTACATGCAGTTAGCTGCTCTGTGGGTCACCAGCAGATGAGGCTCCTGTTGTGAAAAGGCCAAGAAGGTCCACTGCCTTGAAGTGAGATCATATTTACATAATTGTTCCACATAAACAGTCCAGACATGTTTGGTGTCTGAGGTTTTGCTGTAAGTACAGGAAGCCTATACCCTAGGAATTGGAATCATGCTCACCACAGGAGTTTATTACGCTCAGACTTCGAATCTCAGGCCAGGAAAAGTGGATATTATCTCAGGATAAAACCTCATATCTCCCAAAATCTCTCTCATACTTGTATCTAATTTTTTTTCTGCCTGATCTGTGTGAACCTTTGTGCCATAATGACTTGCTACTAACACTAATACTAACACTGCTGGATCAAAAAAGTTCTGTCTGTCTAAGGTCCGATTCCATTTCATCCCCCAGCCCTACATTTAGCCCTCCAATTCACATGTTCACATCTAGGGGGTGTTCTTGATTCTCGTTGAGAGAGAGGGGACTTTCTTCAGAGACTCACTCCAGAGTGTTATGAGGGGGGAAAAACAGAAATGGGCAGAATTTTTTCAGTTTAAAAAATACGATAACCACGGTTTTATCTTAGTTTAATGTCGTTTCAGTGTATTATGGTCCTTTTCTTCAGAACAAGCATAAAATATTGCTAATAGTATGCTGATCTTTCCCGTTCCACCTTAAATAGTGCCGCAGTTCTGATGCTGGAAGGGCCAGAATGTAACTGCTGCTCTATTTAAGGTGGAACGGGAAAATTTGAACAAGAATCTGGAGAATATCCGACTTCAGCTTCATATCACTGAAGAATTAGGGGGGGGTGATAATAAATAATTGCCCCCCTCTTTGAAGGCGTATGATCCCTAAATGTGACTAAAGCCCAGCAGTGAGGAGCTGAACTTTCCCCTCCTCTGCTGTCCCTGCAGACGGGCAGGGTCACCTACAGAGCAGCGCTGGTAGCTGATAATGAAGTGATGCTCTTTTATTAGAGGGTCTCATTTCAGAGGGAAGATCTCAACCACTGCCCCTTATAACTCAGTTCTGAGGGGCAAGGAGACACTTGAAAACAAGGGGTAGGGGTAAAATTAGGAAATGGGATTAGGCCTCAATCCCATGTGTCAAGCACAAGGCCTGCAGGCCAAGTCAGGCCCATAGCACAATCCTATTTGGCCTGCAAAATTATTAAAATTTTCTGTTAATATTGGCCTGTTTCACCATGAGCTGCACTACAATTCCCAGCATGCACTGCAACATGTGTCCTAACCCCCTTCTATGGGCCAGCAGTTACAAAAAATGAATTTAATTTAATTAATTTTAATTAAATGAAAATAAAAATTTTAATTACTTAAAAATTAAGTGCTTGGTGTCTAGTTTGAGCAATGGGATATTAGTTTTTGTATATTTTTCAAAGAACAGAGACTAGTTTGGGTCATAGTAAAATATTAAGTAAAAATGAAATAAAACTGCAGCTGGATTTGTTGAATTTTTCTATTTTTATTTTATTTATTTATTTATTTATTTTTGGAGTTCGACACTCCTGATCTAAATGGTAACTTTACCAGAGAAACAAAAAAACATTCATAACTTTAAATGGAAATCTCAGTTTGTAGAAAATGCTCAGTTGAAATTGTCGTCTTGATGTTGGTCAGAAAATCGCAGTTTAATATTTTGCCCAAACCCTACTTGACAGAATGACCTGTAGCATGTCAAGCTGGGAAAGCGGACTGCTTTGAATAATCTGCAGTACGGGATCGTTTTGATTGGCTAACTTTGTCATTGCATTAGTCCGTATGCATGAAAGACTCAAAACAAGGCATCCAGGCCTCCAAACCTCCACATGCCTCAAACGATACGCGTTCTGTGGACACGCTTCCTTGGTTCTCTGCCTGACATCCACACATTGATTCATCTGCTGCCTTCTTCCTATGCACTCGCACAACCTTTGCCCTGCGGTGATTCATATCTAAACTGTTTCCGCAGAGTCACAGAGGAAGTCACTTCCCAGCTTCTGAAAAGTGCCAATAACTGCATCGAAAGGGACGGTATCCTGGCAACCAGGCTGTGCACACACAAGGACGACGTGGAGCTCACTAATGAGAACAAACTCAAGCAGTTGCCAGGTTTGTCAGAACCGCAGGCTGCGCACACAAACATCTCCTCCTTTCTGGTGTTGATAATCCACGACGTCACTAAATCCTAAGTATAGCACCAAATTCAGTCAGGTGTGATGGCGAGTGTGTGCCCCGGTTACCTTAAACCCGGGAAACACTTCCTTCCTGAGATGTTGGGTTTATTAAACTGGAGGTCAGAAGTGGTTCCGAGGTGTTCACACTGCGGTAGACCTGTGTGGTCAAGCACATCAGTTTTAGCTCAGAATGACTTTGTATATAAGCTTGCATGCGTATTCTCAGGCTGCAAGGGTGCTGTTGAGGAGGAAGGTGGGCAGTGTAGCAAATATGGAATCACATTACAATACTTTGACAATTATCCTCATATTTAGCTTTTCTGAAATCTAAATGCTTGAATAGAAATATCTAATGTATTTTTACAGAGCACATTTAAAACGGTGGTGTATATATAAAATCATAAATGTGTGTGTGTGTGTGTGTGTGTGTGTGTGAGAGGTTTATATAATATATAAAAAAATAACTTATTTTTGTGCATTAAAAAAAATGAAGCGCTAGAAGAACAAAAATAATAATACTACTTACAAAATGGGGCTGGGGCTAAATATGACGTTTATTGTGTTACACTACAATATGCCCAAAGAACATTGACTGACTAAGTGCGTGTTTCATCACAAACTGAGCATAATTAGTTCTGGTTAATTGTTGTGTGTGTGTGTGTGTGTGTGTGTAAGAAATGTTGTCTAAATCTCAGTGGCTGTGTTTTACATGCAAAGACTTTTGCCAATCAAATTGTATTCAAACAGATTCAGACTGAGGTGTTTATTCTCTCTCTATTCAACAATCTGCTGGAAAATCTTTGTTTACATGCTCACTCAAAGTAATCCGATTAAAAAATGCATGCGTGGAGCAGCGCTTAGTGTAGACGTTACCATGACAGCAAACATCACGTGAGTCCAGTCAGAGTGAGATGAGCAGCAGTGAGCAGTGATTGTGTTTTTAACTGCTTTAAAATGACGTCAGACTCAGGAAAACGTCCTTCACACGTCCTTATTAAAGAAGGCCGAGAGGAAGACGTCGTGCTCTGAGACGCATAAGCTGGACGTCCGTCCCACCGCCGTCTTTTAAAGATCAGAGCATGAACTTTGTCTCCTCTGCAAGTGCAGAACTGACTTAAACTTTCCGATAGGGAATGTAATCGGATACAAGCGTTTACACGGATATTATTCTTTATTATTATTATTATTATTATTATTATTATTATTATTATTATTATTATTATACCGTTACTGAGGTAAACAAGGTCAAATAAAACTAAAGCGCAATAAGATGAGTTAATAACATTGTGGCAGCGCTTCAGGATGTTTATCAGTGTTGCTGTCTCCAGTTTCAGTTTCATTTCCCAAACGCTTTAGCCGAGCGCACTAACGTTATTCCTCCTAATAAACAGACACGCGTTCAGCTCTGTCTCCTCATTATTCACCACCATCACTGTAATATTGTATCTAACGAGTTTTCCTCAACATTAACACCCGAAGGTAATAAAAGGGGACAGTGGAGATCACATCTGCAGCATCTGGGGGGTTTTAAAAAAGCTATTCGGGGGGGAAAAAAACCCAAAAAAACTTGCAAGTCAAAGCAGCGTTTTCAGTGTAGATAAATGCAGCATCATTACGCTGGTTATAGTGAACTGAACTGCCTGTCACTGCATAAAACAATAGAAACAGATTATTAAAACAGAAGTTCAGACGCTCTGGGCTTCATCTTAAAGTTAAGAAAATATTTAGGAAAAATTTGCAACTTAGGATGTTTTCTCTAATACCGCTTTCTAATCTGGAAATAAGATAAGATTATAGACTTAAGAGCTGTTGTCCAGCAGCTGCCTTGTTCAGTAAGAGCTTCTTGGTGGCTACACATCCTTTCAGACCCATATATATATATATATATATTTATATTTATATTTATTTATTTATTTATTTATTTATTTATTTATTTAAATTTTCTTTATGATTTTGTTCTCCTTCCTTACGCAAGAGATTTAAACATGTCTCTAAAAATGGAATAACTTGTGCTGCATAGCTGTTTTCACTATAAAAACAGCTATTTATTTAGTTGTGTGGGTGATCTCTGAGTTTTCCACAGTACTGTATGATTTTATATGTCTGTGTATATCACCGTGCTTCTCTCTGGCATGAATTCTAGGGCCTTTGCGAGTGTTTGAGGCTGTGGACAGTGACCCTATGTTGGTTAAGACCATTGATGCACAGAGTCCAGTGGGGGCAATATTACAGCTTAAAGTTGGAGCCCAGGTAGGAGCTCAGTTCTCCTTGACTTTCACTATAATCTGATCTTTAATGTTCAAAGAACTAATAACAATGGTTTTTGTTTAGGTTATGCTAACCAAGAACCTGGACGTCCAGAGAGGCCTTGTGAACGGTGCAAGAGGAGTTGTGGTTGACTTCTTACCCGGAAACCAAGGTATTGTTGAATGTCTTTGTTGGTAGCATTTTATATTTCAAGATCCTCAAACATCAATTTTGTCTGGATTTATGTGCTGCTTTTATTAAAGTTTCCAATCACAAACAAAATTTGGTCACACTTATTTTGGTAATCCCCTGTGGTTGATCTACAAATGCACAATTTTCACTGGGCTCCATCCCAACGTATGCTGGAGGCCTAAACTGCTACAGGGCAGGTTCAGTTTGGGACTTTGGATCATAAACTGCTCTTGGATCTTGGAGCTCTTCTTTAGTTTAATCGGTTAAGATTTACAGGCTCACTGTACATTTTAATAAACAAGCCATGTTTGTTTACTGTAAACCCTTAAATTAAGTGATACTTTTTTTTAATCCCACAAACGGGGAAATTGCACCTCCGCCTTTAACCCATCTGTGAAGTGAAACGCCACATACACACTAGTGAGCACACACACTAGGGGGCAGTGAGCACACTTGCCCGGAGCGGTGGGCAGCCCTATCCACGGCGCCCGGGGAGCAGTTGGGGGTTAGGTGTCTTGCTCAAGGACACCTCAGTAATGGACTGTCGGCACTGGGGATCGAACCGGCAACCTTCCGGTCACAGGGCCAGTCCCCTAACCTCCAGCCCACGACTGCCCCGCAATTATGTAGATATTAATTAAAAAGGAATTATTACTCCAGTAAGCACTAAAACAGTGGCTACAGCATTTTTCTTTTATAGTCACAAATCATTGCTGTCTTAAGGAAAAACTCCAAAAAATCTCCAATAGTAACTTTACAGGCGAAGGCAAAAACATTCAACATTTTCAATGGAAGCCAATGTAAAGGGATTTTCTCACCAATTAATCATGGAATTTTCACACAATGTAAAGGACAGTTGGTGTTTATGTACAAAATCAGTAACAATTTTTTCTTTCTAAAGGTGTAACAATCTGCAAAAATTCAAACATTTAACAGTTGATTTTGTTTCTCCATTCAATACAATTTCAATACAGTGAAAATACGGAATAGCTTAAAATGTTCACTAGAGCATTCAGCAGTAGTAGAAATCCATTGTTTGAAGCCAGTGTCCCAGTGCATGCTGAGTAATGTAATAAGGGAACACTGATGGGCAAAATTGTAAATATTCATGACATAACATGACAAGGTGTTAAATGCTAGTTTTAGGCTAGAATGGCCCTATTAAAGGAGAAGAGTAGGTGAAGTGGAAGAAACGGGCTTAGACACTAATCGGCTCATTGACTTTATCAGTTCCATCTTAGACATTTGGTTAAGAATTTTTCTGAACTTGTCTGACTCTCTGGCAGGTCTCCCCCGTGTGCGTTTCCTGTGTGGTGCTGTGGAGGTCATGAAGCGCGAGCGGTGGGTGTTTAAGGCGGGAGGAGGGCTGTACCTGAGCCGACAGCAGCTTCCGCTAAAATTGGCCTGGGCCATCTCCATCCATAAGAGTCAAGTAAGTCGCACAGCTCCCACTCATCATGCATGTATCTGTGTGGGTTTTACAGTAATTCATACATCGGTTAGTTACGGCTAATGGTAGTTCCCAGAATACCATTAACACTGATCTGGAGAAACTGACCAAACTGAGCTGAACCTGATATTGGCTCAGTTTTATGGCTCAGTCTAATTTTGGTCCGACTCTGAAGATCAGACACGTCTGGCGAATGGTGTTGGGTTCATTTCTGGCTGATTCCAGGTTCTTCAGCTGTTCTTCTGTCACAGCTGCCGACTGAAAAGCTGCTTAGTGATGAAATTTCAGTCTGAAATAAAATACTGTACATCACTCCATTCTTTGTGTGTGTATATTATATTATATTATATTATATTATATTATATTATATATCTTCTAATAAGATTATATTATATCAGCTAACATTACTGCTAAGAAGCCAAGTGTCAAGAGAACATGACATGAACATTTAAGTTTGTGGACTCTAACTGCTAAAAAACATTTTTTTGCCGTACTTGTAGCACATTTTAAATAAACAGTAGCCTATTGAGCTCATGGCAAAATGAAAAGTAAAAATAAAGTAAAAACACTGTTGGCATACAATATTTTTTTTTTTTTTTTTTTTAAATAGATTTTTTAATATGGCCCTTTAAGTGGAGTTTGACACCCCTGCTGTACAATGTACATTGCAAGTAGCGATCATTGGGGTCCAAGCACTAGTCTTTTTCGAGCCAGTACAGCACACATAATGGCCAAATTTTCTAGAAAGGCCTTAATCTACAATAGATTTGTGGGCTTAAAAGGAGATCTGTCCATGCTGTTCTTTTGACCTTGGTGTGGTGAGCAGATTTTAAACCAGAGTGACCTAGAAAACATTACAGTGTTTGGACAACTGTACAGTATTTGTAGCTAGGAAGGTACCTATCTGCCTACCTATGTAGATATTTACCTTAGTTTTGCTTCTTTTTTTTCTGGCTGAAAGGGTTAAAATCTTGACCATTTTTGCTGAATAAATATCCATTTTTGGATTTTGGAAAATAAGGATATTCTGATGCTGCTGGAAGCCATCCCTGTCCATAAGCCTGCTGTGGGCTTAGTGCATTAAGGGGGCTTTATTCCTGCAGTGGTTCAGGTTTTGTAGTCACAGTCTGCCTCTTGCATCCACCATTCAGGCTCTGTAGCAGCGCTGCTAATGGTTTTCCATTAGGGCTGTCTGTAAATGTGCCTCAGCGTAATCAAGCTTATCAGTTATTAAGGTAGAGATTAAAGTGACTGCCTGCTTTTGATCTATTGGCCTTGCTCGGAGGAAGCAGATGGAAAAATCTAAGGTTGATTTGTGCTGCAGGATGTAGGGCAGTAAGGTCACTCGGCACAATACAGCTCTATTGATTTTCCTTTTAGGCAGTGCTGTCTTCAGAGTGGATGAGCTGTGAAGAGGGGTGGGCAATTATCATATTGTTGATAATTACACCAAGCTTTTCTGGACATATTGTGGCTATGTGCAGTACTTGAACACAGAACAGCTGCGTGTTTCATTTAAAATTGAAAATCATAATGCGTTCTGAAATTGGGGCAGAAGTCATTACATTTAGATGGGCGGTTACATTTCTGGTTTCCTGTAATCTTTTAAATCATGGCGTGATGAGTTATGCTTAATATGGCCAGGGACATGAAATCACAGGGTAACAAAAGGTCTGTTTTGAGTTTGGAAGTTTTCTAACAGGCACCCAAGGTTTTACCCTGTTGATGGCAAAATCAAAGTTTTTATTTATTTATTTATTTATTTATTTATTTTATTTATTGGGGGGGGGGGTGGAATATACTATGTGCCCTTAACTATTGCATTGTGTCTGTAACTTACAAAACCGCAAAGAAAAAAATCTTTACATAAATGTAAAATATATTGATGAGCATTAGCACCCACAATTATAATAGAACTCTTAAATTGAATTGTTGAACAGGCCAGTCAAAAATGAGCTTAACTGAACAATAAAATTCTGGATAAAATCACTGGGAAAAATGATCATTGTATGCATATCACACATACCTTAAGTTGGTGAATTAATCAGACTGTTTATCAGAGAGCAGTAGAAGAATTTAAAATATATGCATATCTATTAATGCAAATATGGTAATGTTACCTTTATTGAGAATTTATTATATTTACTAACTATTTATTTATGAATACATTTCAGACATTTTGGCATAGCAGCCCATCACATTCCGCTCTGCAGGAATACAATAAATGCATCATCTATATTGATCTGTGCATTGGACTGACGCAATACTCGTGGGTGGTTTATGTATATATGAACTGATGGTTCCGGTTCTAAAATCTGATTGGCTGAGCCGTGTTCAAAGCTGTTGTAAGTCACTGATTATATACGCTCACATCTGACCGCCTCATAACAACTGAATTGTGTATCACTATGCCACGGCACGAAACGACCTTGTGCTGATCTAGGCTGCTCAGCAAGCTAAAAGGCTAAACAACTCCATCATTAGTATCACAGGCTTGAACTAAAGCGCTTCCAGAGTGATTTACTGTAAAACGGCAGAATAAAAGTCTAAAAATGTCGCTTGAATGGATTAAATGCTTCAAATATTAGTGCTTGTTCCAAAACAGCTTTGTACTCCCTAAATAATGTGGTGGTTATGAAAGTTTAGAAATTCTAGCTTCCTCAGCCAAACAGTGCATGATGTATCGAGTGTGGGTGTGTCGGAGTCCCAAACGACTGTTTCTTAGCTGTATTTTGCTGAGTTGAGCTGCAGGATCCAGTGTTTAAACTCCTGTGTGGTGAGCAGGGAGCTGTTTGAGATTCAGCCCCAGTGTGAGAGGAGGGCGCTTGGATTGGAGCTAAAAAAGACTCGTGGTGCTAATTTTGTGACCAAAAAGTGCTAATAAAGTGAAGGTTTTTGCATTTAAACAGTGCTGTTATATATATATATATATATATATATATATATATATATATATATATATATATATATATATATATATATATATATATATATATATATATACATACACACACACACACACACACACACACACACACACACACACTGCTCAAAAAAATAAAGGGAACACTCAAATAACTCATCCTAGATCTGAATGAATGAAATATTCTCATTGAAGACTTTGTTCTGTACAAAGTTGAATGTGCTGACAACAAAATCACAAAAATCATCAATGGAAATCAAATTTATTAACCAATGGAGGCCTGGATTTGGAGTCACACACAAAATTAAAGTGGAAAAACACGACAGGCTGATCCAACTTTGATGTGATGTCCTTAAAACAAGTCAAAATGAGGCTCAGTATTGTGTGTGGCCTCCACGTGCCGGTATGACCTCCCTACAACGCCTGGGCAGCTCCTGATGATGTGGCGGATGGTCTCCTGAGGGATCTCCTCCCAGACCTGGACTAAAGCATCCACCAACTTCTGGACAGTCTGTGGTGCAACGTGATGTTGGTGGATGGAGCGAGACATGATGTCCCAGATGTGCTTAATCGGATTCAGGTCTGGGGAACGGGCGGGCCGGTCCATAGCTTCAATGCCTTCATCTTGCAGGACCTGCTGACACACTCCAGCCACATGAGGTCCAGCATTGTCCTGCATTAGGAGGAACCCAGGGCCAACCGCACCAGCATATGGTCTCACAAGGGGTCTGAGGATCTCATCTCGGGTACCTAATGGCAGTCAGGCTCCCTCTGGCGAGCACATGGAGGGCAGTGCGGCCCTCCAAAGAAATGCCACCCCACACCATTACTGACCCACTGCCAAACGGGTCATGCTGAAGGAGGCAGCAGATCGCTCTCCACGGCGTCTCCAGACTCTGTCACGTCTGTCACATGTGCTCAGTGTGAACCTGCTTTCATCTGTGAAGATCACAGGGCACCAGTGGCGAATTTGCCAATCCTGGTGTTCTCTGGCAAATGCCAAGCGTCCTGCACGATGTTGGGTTGTGAGCACAACCCCCATCTGTGGACGTCGGGCCCTCATACCATCCTCATGGAGTCGGTTTCTAACCGTTTGTGCAGACACATGCACATTTGTGGCCTGCTGGAGGTCATTCTGCAGGGCTCTGGCAGTGCTCCTCCTGTTCCTCCTTGCACAAAGGCGGAGGTAGCGGTCCTGCTGCTGGGTTGTTGCCCTCCTATGGCCTCCTCCACGTCTCCTGGTGTACTGCCCTTGTCTCCTGGTAGCACCTCCAGTCTCTGGACACTACGCTGACAGACACAGCAAACCTTCTTGCCACAGCTCGCATTGATGTGCCATCCTGGATGAGCTGCACTACCTGAGCCACTTGTGTGGGTTGTAGAGTCCGTCTCCTGCTACCACGAGTGTGAAAGACCACCAACAGTCAAAAGTGACCAAAACATCTGCAGAAAGCAGAAAGGTACTGAGAAGTGGTCTGTGGTCCCACCTGCAGAACCACTCCTTTTATTGAGTGTGTCTTGCTAATTGCCAGTAATCTCCACCTGTTCAGAGTCCCTACTCTACCCTCCACACTCCTGCCTTTCCTTCTCTCTCGCTGCCGTCTAACCCGCCTTCCTCCTCTCCTCTTTGATGGTCTTCGACCTACAGTAGTCCAATTTCCACCGGCACCCTGCTGGTCAACAGCACCGGAGGCGATCGTTGTTAACCCGGGCCTCGACCGATCCGGTATGGCAATCATATTTGTGATCCGCATGATAGTTTTGGCACAAGTTTTACGCCGGATGCCCTTCCTGACGCAACCCTCACCATTTATCTGGGCCGGCACCAGAAGTACACAAAGTACACCCCTAATGGCTGGTTTATATATATATATATATATATATATATATATATATATATATATATATATATATATATATATATATATATATATATATATATATATATATATATATATATATATATATATATATATATATATCTATCTCAACGTGAGAAAAAAATTCACAACATGACCGTAGTATCATTGTGTTTAAAGTAACAAACTTGTAAAAACTCCCTTTGCTGCTGTAACACCTGAGAATTTTCTCGTTGTGGGACAAAGGATTTTTATTGTGTAGAGCGCTGGGCGACCAAATGTTCTCCTCTTTCAGAGGTCCATGGTTAGATCAATCTTGGTGGAATATTTGTTGTGGTTGTGGTTGTTGTGTGTGTTGTTGAAAATGTGCGTTTCATCTTTTTATTTTTATTTATTTATTTATTTTTGTCCATCGTTTTAGGGAAGAGACATGTAAGAACACCCTTCCCGTGATTTAAAATGAGACAAACGCACGGCCTCTCGGCTTATTGCTCATATGCGTTTAGAATTTTTTTCTTTTAATGAAATTATGATGGACCTCATCATTTATAAAACATATTTATGTGCATTTTCTGCCTGTATGCATGTTGTATTGCCTGCGGTGTTGAAAACCCCTCATGAGCCTGTGTTTTGTGTGTTTTCAGGGAATGACTTTGGACTGTGTCGAAATCTCTCTGGCTCGAGTCTTTGAAAGCGGTCAGGCCTACGTGGCTTTATCTCGAGCACGGAGTTTGGAAGGGCTTCGTGTGATGGACTTTGATCCACGAGTGGTCCAAGCCGACCTGGACGTGCTGCTGTTTTATAAGAAGCTGAGGAAAGAGAGGCTGCTCATGCAGGTCAGTGCCACCTTGACTTACTGCTCAGATTTACAGCTTTGGCCAGTGCCCTTCGCTGTTCCAGACTGAAAGATTGCCTCAATTTGACAAAGTGAATCTACATCCCCCTAAATTGCTAAAGGAACCGAGGTCTTTGAGGAACAGTAAGATGGAATGCCACTCGTGTCACTTGACTTAATTCAGCATTTAGAATGACCTGTTTTATTGGCACTAAATATTGATTTTCCAGGAGGTTTCATTTCTCCATCTGTAATGCGTTTAATATGTCTCTGCCTAAAAAGGTTAAAATATCTCTGATGGATTTGAGGCTTTTTTTCTGAAAAGCTTACCGAATTTTCCAGCATGACGAGTATTAGTTTTAGGCAACAGGAGTTATTCTTCCATCTCACTTGGCTTTTTAATCTTTTACAGTCCTCCATCGACGACTTTGTAGGAAAAAGCAACAAGGAGAATGAAGCTTGGTGAGGAAACTTCGCGTCCTCATGTGACTGTGCACTGTGTGCATGACGTTTTTTACATTAATTTATCATCTCTCTTTATCTCCCTTCTGACACCATCATGTGTGAGCATCAAGTTTTCTTTTTTTTTTTTTTTATAAGCTTTTTCTTTTTTGCACTTTTATTTAATAAAGTTGTTTAAGTCTTTTACAGTCCATTCGCTGATTTTTCAGTCTGTGTACTGTTCTGTGGACGTTTATTTTGCATTAATGTTTGTGCTTAGACTTTAAACCGATTTAATTCATAATTATTTCAGGCTTGGAGAACTTTGTGCGAGTGTTTGGGCACCCCTTGTCAAATTTAGTTTCTACGTGAAACCTTCTGCAAATTGTAATGCACAATTATGATTTATTTGCCAAATTTAACATATTGGTAAATCATAAAATATGGCTTGTACACAAGTTTAGCCATGCTTTGTTTTACTCTCCATCCCCCCCTCAGAAAGATGTTCAATTTAGCAAATAATTTACCATACACGCTCACCGGCCACTTTATTAGGTTCAGCTGCTTGTTAACACAGATAGTTAATCAGCCAATCACACGGCTGCAACTCAGTGGATTTAGGCCTGTAGAGGTGGTCAAGACGACTTGCTGAAGTGCAGACCGAGCATCAGAACGGGGAAGAAAGGGGATTTAAGGGACTTTGAACGTGGCGTGGTTGTTGGTGCCAGACGGGCTGGTCTGAGTGTTTCAGAAACTGCTGATCTGCTGGGATTTTCACACACAACCATCTCTAGGGTTCACAGAGAACGGTCCGAAAAAGAGGAAATATCCAGTGAGCGGTCAGTTGTGTGGATGAAGACACCTTGTTGATGTGAGAGGTCAGAGGAGAACGGGCAGACTGGTTCCAGATGATAGAAAGGCAACAGGAACTCAAATAACCAACCAGAATCTCTGAGGAACGTTTCCAACACCTTGTTGAAAGTGTGGCACGAAGAATTAAGCCAGGTCTGAAGGCAAAAGGTGGTCCAGCCTTTTACTAGCATATAATAGTAAATAGTAAATAATAAAGTGGCCGGTGAGTGTAATTGCTGCCTGTAGAGGACATGAAAACATGACATGATAATTTGCCTGGCTTTGTAATTCAGACTTTGGCACGAGACCGTGTACCGTTTGTAGTGTAGGTTGGTATTCAGCGAAGCTATTTTTAAAGGCGTATGTTCTGTGTTGCCCCACTTCTCAGCCAATGCGGCTCAGCACTTTATTAGCTGTGCTGTACTTTAAAAAACCTTTACAGCATCACCGGTTTTAAGATGGAAATCCTGCAGATTTTATCAACACTTCTGCATAACTCAATGGCTGAGATTCAGAGTGGGTTTGGTGTGAAATGGTTCAGACGTCTTTACAGTGGTGGTGATGGGAACCAGACGTCGCCATGACTACAACACAGATATAGACACTTTATTTACCATCCAGAACCACCAGAGAACCTACACGAGTCTTCTGGGTGTTTATATGGGAAGTTGATGGTAAAATGATATCTGGCCATTTTGCCTCTCATACTTTGCCCCTGCATGCATTTAAATAATGTTTTAGGCCTAAACTTTTGCAACACTATATCTCAGTTTCTCTGACGCCAGACGCGCATTGATGACCATTTCATGTAAGAAGCTTCTGTGAGGGAACTTTTTGAGGTGGACGTCTCCCATTACCACCACTGTGGGGAAAAATCAGCTCCTCTTCAAATAGGGCCCAAATCCATCTCTTAAACGTTCATATTCTCCATGAACAGTGCACTGATTGTGTGTGTGTGTGTGTGTGTGTGTGTGTGTGTGTGTGGTTTTTTTTTATTTTTTTGGAAAGACATTCTTGTCTTTGATTGCACCCAGTTAGAATCAGCTTCTTCGGGCGTTATAGAAAGCCAGCCAGTCAAAACTCGAGTTGAGATGGCGGGTCTTTGCTGCTGTATTGAACCTTCTTCCACCGTGAAGGCTGGACAGTCAGAAATCACTCCAGCGGTTTAAAACAAAAATCAGTGCAGTGGTGAGATGGCACCAGATGCTCTTGTTAAACACTTGCTGGAATGTTTTAGTGCTGCCACCCAGTGGGAGTTCAGTGTTATGACATGGAGATCTGGGGGGGGGGGTGTCCTCAGTGTCCTTAGGGAGAGCTTGATGGTTTGATGACTGGCTTCAATCACAGAGTAAGTCATGAAATATCAAGTACGAATATAAAAATAACTGCAATTAACAATTTAATTGTTTTGATATTCATTTGTATGTAATTAACTATTACAGTACACCAGTGGTGTCCAAACTTAATAATAATAATTATATATATAATTTTTTTTTTTTTTTTAAAAGAGGGCCAGATCTTACTGTCTCCCTCGACCTGAGGGCCAAATTATCCACAAATGATTTAAAATGTTAAGCTTCAAAATATCTGAGCCTCCGGTGACCTACTGCGTTTCCTATCGCTGTAAACGTGCAGAAAAAGACGCACGAGGCTTCTTTCGTTGTTGGATCGCTCGGAGCAAACTGCATTGCTAAATGCTTATAACAAATGAATTGGTTAAGAGTGACAATATTCCACGTTCTAAGTTATTAAGCATATTTCTATTTAAATGTGTGCTTGCTCAAAAATTATAATTTATGGGACAAATTAAACAAATCATACATTTCTGGTTGTGTTAGATGTGCTTAACGTATCAAATAAATGCAGGTGACCTCCTGTAATATTAAAAATAAGGTGTGGCTACGACTTAGTAAGGTGTGGGAACGAGATCCTATGTGTGGAAATGAGTCAAATCTATCTAAATGATCTAATTTCCACATAGGATCTCGTTACCATGCCTTACGAAGTCGTGGCCACCACTTAATTATCTAACTTCCATGCATAGGATCCTGTTCCTATGCCTTACTAAGTCATGGCCACCACTTAATTATTTTGTTCCCCTTCCCTTACTAGATATGTCATGGCCACAACTTAGTCAGGCGTGGGACTGAGATCCTAATGCATCGCCATGACTTTTTAAGGTATGATCTTGTTCCCATGCCTTAGTATTTGTATTTATATGGGATGTCACCAGCAGGGCTCCGTACTGAATTGCTGGATTTGAGTCAGTCATGGACTGGAGGTTAGGGAACCAGCCCCGTGACCGGAAGGTCGCCGGTTCGATCCCCAGAGCTGACAGTCCATGACTGAGGTGTCCTTGAGCAAGACACCTAACCCCCAACTGCTCCCCGGGAGCTGTGGATAGGGCTGCCCACCGCTCCGGGCAAGTGTGCTCACTGCCCCCTAGTGTGTGTGTGCTCACTAGTGTGTATGTGTTGCTTCACTTAATGGATGGGTTAAATGCAGAGATGAAATTTCCCTGTTGAGGGACTAATAAGGGTCACTTGATCTTAATTTCCTCTGTTGAGAAGTTGCTGTGAGACTCGGAGCTGCAGCTGCTTTAGTTTCTCTCCTGAATGTTTTATAATGTTCATGCTGTGTTTTCTATCTATTGATATTCATTACAGTCGTTTGAAATATGAGGCACACGCAGTTCTGAGTGTTGAGTTTGAGTCTGGACTAAATGTCGGTCAGTAAATGAAGCTGCACGTCTAGTCAGAGTAATTGTACTGCACTGCCACCATCAGGTGAAGGGAAGAACTGCAGCGTACCAGCTGGCCAGTCATTTATAGCACACTCTGCATACAGCAGGCTGGGTTTGGCCCCGGGGCCGAACTTTGGATGTCCCTGCGGTTCAAGCTTGAAGTGGCCAAACTGGCTGATTAGCTTAGATTCCCAGCTGTTGACATTCAGTAGCTCCCAACCAAAGACAGGAATGGCTCAAATGAATGAACGGCACTCACAATTGCTGCCCCTTAAAGTTACCAAACATCATGTGGGCCGGCCAGCTTGACTAATCGTGATCAGGGGCCGGATTCATGAACGTGTCTTAAGAAAATCTTAAATGTGTGCGTTTTCTTTTCTTACCTTTTGTTCTTAAGAAAAAGAGAAACGAGAAATTGTTTTTCTTCAAACACCTTCTGAAGAATTCTTTTTCTTAATATTTTCAAAAATACCACATCTTAGAATTGCTAGTCTTAAGAATTAGTTTTGTTCTTAAATGTTTTCTTAACCTTACGACATCCTCACATTTGCCGTAGGCTGCAAGAGCTGATGAGGTCGGCGTCTGAAGTCCTCTGCTGATCCTCATCCTCATCCCTCACCCCACAATTACCAGTTTTACCAAAGAGGACGTTTTTCCTGTGGGGTGTTTCTTCCTCCATCACCTCTAGTTCTTGTTTGCTCAGTTTTTCTAAAAGCTTGGTTTGAACTTTTTCCTCCGTTTTGCTCCTCTGAGTGGATTAAACTAAACAGAAATAAGTTAATTAAGTTTCAAAATGTATCTCGCGTCATTTATGGTATGTGCTAAAATGCTACGTAGCCTACATAAGAAAGCAATGGCTATTTTCTTTTAAATCGTATGAATTAAAATGATCTTAAGTAGATATTTGAGAACCTCTTAAGGTTCTGTGTTGTTTATTTTGAGAATTGCATTTAAGAACATTCTTATAAACTTCTTAGTGTTTGTCTTAAGAGCCTTTGCAAGTTTTTTTTTGGCAAGAAAGCTTTTGTGAATCCGGCTCCAGGTGATTATGTAATAGTTGTGACAGGCAAATTCAGTTGCCAGTGGGTCTATAATAAAACCATTGCACGCTCAAAAATAGAGGTGCTAAACTGTCACTGGGGTGGTTCCCCTCAAGGCTCCATCTCAGTGCCTTCAGTCAGGGAGCATAACTGAACCATAATCCACTGAAATGATCTGTTCTAAGCTGTACTGACTCCACACACCCCGCCTCGCCTCGCCTCCAGGCTTTTATTCTACTGCTCTGTTTTAAAACATTCGGTTATGAAAAGGAACAAATACCAACTTTTCACCTGGAGGAACTGATTTAAGCTTCACAGTCAGACCTTAAACCCACTGCTGGAGGTTTGAGGGAACATTTACACTGTTTGTGCCTTGATGACTGAAATATACCTACACAGAACCTGCATTTCTAACAGCGTACTTAATGATTAGTTGGAGAAAAAACATTGTGTAAACTTGTTTTAATGTCCATACATATTTATTCACGACAACATGTAGCTAAAGTGATGATGTACTTTAGTGTGGTTAAATATAGACTTAATGACTGGAATCTGTGGAGTGTTGAGCTGAGGACTTTGTGTGCAACCTGAAAGCACAAAGAAATGATCTATTATCAAAAACAAGTGTAAGAGCTCTGTGCCAGTGAAATCTTGAATATCTAAGACTCCGTTTACACCTGAGAATAATATGCATTGATCGGCCCAATCATAAGTGGACAGCATTATTTACAGGTTCCAGTCACTCTAGCCATGTTTACATGCAGCCTAATAATCCATTAATTATTCAACTAATAGCTCCATCGGAATAGAATACGTCCATGTAAACACCTCAGTCGGAATAGTCTAGTCCGATTGAGGCCATTTGGAATACTGTTTCTATCCGATTGAACGAGGTGCGTAATCCTGTAAATGATCCGTTAAATAGAAGAATAATATCCGTGTAAACGCCTGTATCCGATTACATTCCCTATCGGAAAGTTTAAGTCCGTTCTGCATGTGCGTCACGTCACAGTGAGAGTTTATACCGTTCAACACGGCGGAGCAGAAACTGGTCTGCAGAGGAGACGAAGTTCATGCTCTGATCTTTAAAAGACGGCGGCGGGACGGATGTCCAGCTTATGCGTCTCAGAGCACGACGTCTTCCTCTCGGCCTTCTTTAATAAGGACGTGTGAAGGACGTTTTCCTGAGTCTGACGTCATTTTAAAGCAGTTAAAAACACAATCACTGCTCACTGCTGCTCATCTCACTCTGACTGGACTCACGTGATGCTGGTTGTCATGGTAACGTTTACTCTAAGTGGTTCTCCGCGTTCTCAAGATTGAAAACAAACTTTCTACCGTCTCTTCTCTCCCCTCCAGAACAGCTTTAACAGTCATACTTCGCCGCCAGGCTCCCCCAATGTGCTCGTTTCCTTTCCCAAAACCACGTTTTACTTCACTTTAAAAAGTTTCACTTACAGGAAGAAGATTTGTTTCGTTTGATTTTTAAAACATTTTTTTTATTTTTAATCAGTCATGCACGGGGTTAAATGTACAGTTCTTAAGTTACATCTTGGAAGAATAAAACATGCAAATTTATTCAAATAAAAGGACAATGCATATATAAAAAAGCAAAATAAAATACAATTAATTTTAATTTAATATATAAATAAAAAATAAATAAGTTACTGGCTTATAAAGTCATAAATGGGTATCGTCTGTGTTACTTAATAATTTTATATAACTGAAATGTGTTTGTTTCATTTTTTTTTTTGTGTGCGCACAAAAACGTTTTAAGGCATATTGTCACATTCAGAGATGCCGCGACATATTAAAAGTCCTCTTTACCACCCAGGTTTACTGAGTTCGGAGAGGTTTTCTATGTGCTAGAGATTATATACTTATTTATTCGCTTTATATATATTTTTATTTATATATTTGTGTTTATTTTGACCATTTGACAATTTTTAGAAGCACTTATAATACATTTTTAATCAGTAAAAAATAAAAATAAAAGCCAAGAACACCCGAGAGACTTCGGGGCAGTATTTCAGCAGCTGGGGCAGTTATTGTAGCTGGAGTCATTTCTCTAGTTATTTATCAGTTTATTAGTTTGGGGCAGAATTTGTCTGTTAACTTGTTTACATAAACGCAAAGTGGAACCCGCAGCGCCGGGTTCTGAGTCGCGGGGACTTTTACAGGTGCTACACATCACAGAAACATGATGGCAGCGAAGATCAGCCCGAGATTTCTCATAAATGAAATAAGAGGCTCGGTTTGTTTCGTCCAGCGGCGGCATCGCGTGAAAACTAAATGGGTAAATAACTCTTATAAAGGTCTAAAGACTTGAAACCTAATAGGTGTTTCGACTGTTCACAGCGCTGAGCTGCGAACTCGAGGCGTGGGCTGTGTTCCAAATAGCACCCGCTCCCTCTTCCCTACACTGTAGTGCGCTAAAGTAGGGAACGAAATCAAAGTGGAGCGCCACCACTCTGACAGAAATGGCATAATTCAGTGTTTGAGAGAGTGAAACGGTGAGTCAGAATTGTTTGGTGTGAAATGGTTGATTGTAGACATTGTGGATGGAGACTTAATGTTCAAATACCGTTGCTATGTTGAAATATTAAAATATTTCAGCACAATAATTAAACGTAATAATGTTTCATTATAATAAATAATAGCATGTTTTAAGCTGAATGAGAATAATTTTGAGTTTCCGTTTGGTTATTTATGCAAGGCGGCTATGTGTTTTTTTTTTTTTTTTTTTTTGTGCAATAAACATTGGATAGCCATATCATCCATCCGCCTTTAAATGAAGTATCTTTAAATGTCTTTTAAAAGCGTTTTAATTCATGCGCATATGCTTATTAGGGAATTAATTATGCTTATATTAGGGATTTTTTTAAATTAGCCAATAATGAATATTGCATAGTCTGTACTATATAGATCATAATTCCTATCAATAATTAATAGTAGATATTGAACAGTTCATAGTAGCTACTGAATAATAAATAGTAGCTGCTGAATAATTGATCTGATACGCCTGTGGTTCAGGTTGTTGATAATAAAATAATAAACACTCGTGTATTTTATGTTTTACTTTGTCATTGTTTTGTAAATTCCGTAAGCCCACAGTTTTGCGGTGTGTAATAGTGTCCAATCACCCAATCCATTTTTCCCACCTCAAACAGCTTATGTTTTTTTTATTATTTAATAATACCTTATTATTTAACGTGGAAAGTATGAGAGAGTTCAGATTCCTAATTGTCATCAATGCAGCACTCACTCTGCAGGACAGTAGGTCTCTGGTGACCGCAGTGCTTGAGTATATCGCTGCTGCAGGAGGAAAACCTCGTATCTCCACTTTAGTCGTTTTTCAGTTTTTCACAGAATTCGAAAGTACCTGTTGCCTTTTACATTGTGTGTAAATTTCATGATGAATGGACCAGAAGAAACGTCCCAAAACGAGTTGGAAAAAATTCTGGTTCCATTGACTTGCATTCAAAGTGGAGTAAGTTTTTCCCTTCTCCTGTAAAGTTACCGTTTTGGAGATACGAGGTTTTCTTCCGACAGCAGCGATATATTCTCTAGCGGATTTAGACGTGATGACATGATCCTGTGTTGTGTATATACTTTGTCCTCTTGTTATGTTAACAGGCTGGCAGCAGACCTAAAGTGCCCGCCACTGACCTCGCCCTGCAGCACTTTGATGCAACGTACGGCCTGCAGTTGGGAGACCTGTGGCCTTCCGTTCGTATTGGAATGCTGTCAGAGAAAAAGTACGGAGCTTTACTGAACAACTTCGCATCCGATTCTGACATCGTATCGAGCTTTCACTCCCAAGGGTGCAGAGACTTCATCAGCGCAGCGCGCTCCACAGAGTCACAGGACCCTGAGCTCCATGATCACACTGCAGCTCCACTCAGCTCAAATATCCAGTGTTTCGTTTTTCCGAGGGGAGACGTTTCCCGATTCAAGCCTGCTAGGTAAGAATCAGAGCGGTGCTGCCAGACTGGGCGGGTTTCAGTTGATTTGTATATCGGTTATTATATGAAATAGTTATAAAGATGCTGTCTGATGCCTGAGATATTGATTGGAATAGTGTGTGTGTGTGTGTGTGTGTGTGTGTGTGTGTATATGTATGACATACCTTTTGATGTGGCCTTTTTTTTATAATAGTAATCTGGCAACCCTAAATCAGAGGGGGTAAATTAGCCTAAAACTCAAGCATGGTTTGATGTGAAACTTTATGAATCAGATCCTGTCTTATGACCGGTGTCTCTTCATCATGGTGCTGTAAGGAACCAAATGTCTGAAGCATTTCATGCCTCTAAAAAGCTCCTATACAGAAAGTTGTTACGTGACATATTTATGAATACGCAGCCTGATGCCTGACAAACTGTTTTTATTAGTTTTGGCCTAAAATGTCTTTTTAATATACACACAGACTATTTTTCACAGATTTTCCACTATTTTCCCATCATCAACATTCCATATAAGCTCAGAAGACACATGTAGGTTCACTGGTGGTTCTGGATGGTAAATAAAATGGCTATATTTTTGTTGTGGACTGGCGACCTGTCCAGGGTGTATCCTGCCTTTCGCCCGAAGACTGCTGGGATAGGCTCCAGCACCCCCCGCGACCCTGATGGAGAAGCGGCTTAGAAAACGGATGGATGGATGGATATTTGTGTTGTAGCCTTGGCGACCCCTGGTGGCACCACCACCAAAGTCTTTCCAATCAACCATTTGGCACCAAACCACTCTGAATGTTTCTGTTTACGTCTCGCTGAATTATGCAGAAATTCCCCTTTAAGTTATGAAGGACAAAGAACTCCAGTGGACCTTGCATCCGGTATCGTTCAGGTCATGAACTGACCTCTAAACGTGTCTATTCCTTTTATTTTGGGTCATTTTGGTGGAAAAGCCGCTGACTAACCTTGTTCACGCTACAGTTGGATGATGTGTCTTTCTTTCCTCGCAGGCCAGACAGCAATGGATTACTAAGTTATTACCTGCTTGATGCAGCGTCTGTCCTGCCTGCTCTGGCGCTGGATGTCCAGCCAGGTCACTCAGTACTGGACCTCTGTGCTGGTCCTGGAGGGAAGACCCTCGCTCTCCTGCAGGCTCAGGCCGTCCGTATGTAAACTGATGTTTGCTTTCTCTCTTAATGTGGCGGCTCTGAAGTCTGATTGGCTGGAAAATGTTCAGAGCCATTGTAAAACCCTCAATAAACCCACATAGGACTGCTCGGATTAGTTGAATTGGCTAATGCGCCGCTGGGCAGGTCATGAAATAACCAGTGCCTGTTGTTGCTCAGCAGCCTCAGCCAACTGTTAATGAGCAGCATTGCTTGGAGGATGAATCGAATGATTATTAATGTTGCCTTAAACTCTAAACGGCTGAAGGTGGTGCCCACAGCTCAGGCTTCCAACTACAGAACTAGCAGAATTTTCTCATAGAGGTTCTAATTTCTAAACAATTCTTAGAAATTGCTGTCAGTAATTTATACTAATTTATATTGCTTTAATTAATTATCGAATATACTGTACAATTTTGAGTAATTGCTAAATAATTCATAGTAATTGCTGTCAATGTGTTAGTTGAATTATAGTATGTACTGTACAATTTACAGTAGTTGCTAAATAATTCATAATAATTGCTGTTAATAATTTACTGTATAAATCATATTGTACTGTATAAATCATTGCTGTCAATAATTAATAGTAGATATTGAACAGTTCATAGTAGCTACTCAATAATTCATAGTAATTGCTGTCAATAATTTGTTAGCTGAATTAGTTATAGCATGTATTGTACAATTTATAGTAGTTAGTAAATAATTCATAGTAATTACTATCAGTACTTTATATTGGTTGAATTAATTATAGTACATACAATACAATTCTAAGTAGTTACTAAATAATTCATAATTGCTGTTAATAATTTATAATAGCTACTAAATAATTCATAGTAATTGCTGTCAATAATTTGTTAGTTGAATTATATGTACTGTACAATTTATAGTAGTTACTAAATAATTCATAATTACTGTTACTAATTTATAGTAGTTACTGGATAATTCATTGTAGATAATGAATAATATATAATATGTACTGTATAAATTATAATTGCTGCCAATAATTAATAGTAGATATTGAATAGTTCATAATAGCTACTAAATAATTTGTAGTAATTGCTGTCAATAATTTGTTAGTTGAATTAGTTATAGCATGTATTGTGCAATTTAGTTACTAAATAATTCATAGCAGTTGCTGTCAATAATTTGTAGTAGTTACTGAATAATTCATAGTAATTGCTATCAGTAATTTATATTGGTTGACTTAATTATAGTATATACTGTACAGTTCTTTAGTAGTTACTAAATAGTTCATAAATGCTGATAATAATTTATAGTAGCTATTAAATAATTAGTTGTAATTGCTGTCAATAATTTGCTGAATTAGTTATAGTATGTATTGTACAATTTGTATTAGTTACTAAACAATTTATAATTGCTGTCAGTAATTTACAGTAGTTACTGAATTATTCATTGTAGATCATGAATATTGCATAGTCTGTACTATATAGATCATAATTGCTATCAATAATTAATAGTAGATATTGAACAGTTCATAGTAGCTACTGAATAATACATAGT